>NC_046981.1:5004032-5304032 GCF_009769545.1 Cyclopterus lumpus
TGGTTCTTCAATTTTCCCGAACCAACATTTCTGAAAGTAGTCCCACCTTTTTCAACTCAAAAAAATTATCAACTTCTTTCTCTCTGAATTATCAGGTTCGGACTAGATCTCAAACTAAATTATCAAGGATCAGATTAGCAATCTCGAACTCCGTGTGAGGAACAGCTTCTCACCCCGTGGGAGGAATCAACTATTAAATGCGCTTCTGTTGTCCAACGGAGTCTTAATTACTCGTCCAATCCCATCTATTTTAAATTATTTATCTCTTAATTTATTTATCTCTGCGGATTATATTATATGTAATTGAGCACTCTATGTTCTTTTAACTATTTCAAATCCTGCTAGGATCTGATTGCGAGCTGGTATTAGTCTGGCTCTCCTCTCTTGCTCGAACACCTACTGAAAGAGGAAATGAAATCTCTCATTTCTTCTCAAAAATATTTGCAGTTAGGTATTTTGTGCCATGACATATTTCAGCTATCTTTGACTTAATCGTCCGATTAGCCCTCTCGACTATACCCTGTGATTGTGGGTGATAGACTGCTCCGTGTGGCGTGTGTAATTCCTAGGTGTCTTTCCACCTCTTGTAAGTGTTTGTGTGCAAAGTGTGTGCCGTGGTCAGACCCTATTCTCCTTGGAACTTCATATCTCGGGATAAGTTCCTTCTTCGGCCATTTTAAGACTGTCTTTGAGTCTTCTTTCTTGCAGGGGATCGCTTCCACCCATCGGGTGTATCTGTTCGATCATCACGAGTAGGTATCTGAAACCTCTCTTCCGGTTTTCTGCACCCATATCGGTGTAGTCGATGCATATTTCTTGAATGGAGCATCTGGCACTGGGACTCTCCTTGTGGACATTTGTATGGTCTTTTCATACTAAAATCATTGCAGGTGGGACATTCATGGTGATGAGAGTTTCACCATCTCAGTCATATGGGGATGCCACCCAGAGGATGGAAATTTCCTCCTCTGTTCTTTTGGGATTCACGTGAGAGGGGACCATGTGCCTGTCTGATGATGTCCTTGACACATCCTTGCAGGTGCCACTATGCCCATCATGTGATCTCCAGAGTCCTTTCTTTTGGACGGCTCCATTGTGTGTCCACTGATTCTGCTCTGCTCTGCTTCTTTCTGCATGAGCTTGATGTCTTCTATTCCGAGTTTTGGGAGTTCCGGTGCGGCTATGTCTGTCCTTTGTTTCACATAGCCTGCTGCCTTCTTTGCTGCGAGGTCAGCGGCTTCGTTGCCTTCTGCCACTTTTGTCTTTGTGGTCTGGTGTCCTTTACACTTCATCACTGCTACGTGTCGTGGTAGCAGGATGGCTCTCAGTAATTGCTTCAATTGACTTTTGCTTTTGTCAATGCCACTACTTCTGCTAGCTGTGCAGATGCTGGCTGTGCGATGATTTCCGCAGAAATGGTTGATGTCTTTTCTCTTGTTGCTGCACGACTGAGTATGCGGCAATATTTCCATCTTCACATTAAGTCCATCGGCCATGTCGTTTGGCTCGTATGAGACTGATATGTAGCTGTTGTAAGACTTTTGAAATCTTATCTTGTCATTGAGAATGCACTTGAGGTCAACTAGGCAAGAACTCCATGTTCTGTGTTGACCTTGAGCTCGAGACACATCACAACATGAGCAGTTTTCTCAATTGCTCTTTCAGGACTGCCAAATCTTGTGCAACCTGTTTTGACCTTTTCGATGTGGTCTAACTTCGAGCTGTCGTACATCAGGTCTCTCTCCTCCCTCCCTTTTTCTGAAACAAAACAGCGGAAACTATCCCGCTTGATTCAGAAACATCAAGGTGGAAGGGCCTGTTGTAGTCAGGTGTAGACAGCTTTGAGGCTTAGCCAACTTCTTGTTTGGTCTTTGCGAATGCCTCTTCTGCATCATTTGTCCATGTGAGCAGAGCTTCCATGTTTCGGCTTCCTGCTTCAGTTTGCATGTCTCTGAATGGCTGTGTGAGAGACGTGAAGTCAGGAACGTAGTGTCGACTGTAGCCTGTTAGGCCCAGGAATGACAGCATCTCTTGTACTGTCTTTGGTTTAGCTGCACTCAAAATGGCCGACCTCTGTCCCGCAGACAGAGCGCACGAGTCTCCTGAGATCAATCGTCCCAGGAATGACACTGCATTTTTGCAATCTGAGTCTTTGAGCGCTTCACCTCATAACCTGCTTTGGTTAACAGCATTAGGAAGGTCTTTCGTCACTCTAAGACAAATTGCTGCAGTGGGTGCAGCTTAACAGCAGATCATCCACGTACTCTACAAGTACTGTGTCTTCCGGTAATATGAAGTCTTTGAGGTCTTGCTTTCAGGGCTGGATTAAACAAACCCGGGCTATCTCTGTAGCCTTGTGGCATTACGGGTTTGGCACTTGAATGTTCTGTGCAATAGTGGCTTTGTTGATGGTTCTTAGGTCATGAAACCATTCTCCAGCCTCTGTTACCAAGATTTTTGGACTGGTAATTCTGTGTATTCCAGTTGGACTCTGCGTCGATGAGTAAGCCTGCTTCATACAATCCTTGAATTGTCTTTCGAATGCCATCTCTTGTTCTAGCTGAAGCGGATATTGATAGCGCCAGACCGTGTCTTGATCTGGTTTCAAAGTCATTACCACGTTATGTTGAGTGGTTGTGGCCAACATCATAGTCTCCTCTTGACCATATTTGTGGTGGCACTTCCAACATTTCATCATGGAGGGATGATTTGAGTGTTCCCTTCCATGATTTCTGTCAAGGTCAAGTTGTCGGAGTTGTCCCTTGGAATACGAGTGTTGCTGTATCCTCCAATAGTCACCATTGGGGGTGTGGGACAGATATGGGGATTTGGTTGGAATCCACCTTTCTTTTGAGACTCTCCATCATGGGGCCAATATGTCTTGCTTCATGACCTGCTCTGATCAGTAGTGTGATGTGAGGGGCAGAGTCAGGTCGCAGTGCATACCAGTCTCTTTGGTCTGCAGATAGTAAACATTCAGCTGCAACTCCTTCTTTTCCTACAATTATGGCTTCTGTTCTGATGACTTCAGCTTCACCCTCCTTTTCTTCTTAGGCGGCGGCGTAGTTGTAGGTGCAACGGTAGGGATCTTCTGGCATGACATATGGATGTTGTGTCATAATCCATGGCATCTATGGCACAGGTGATGATAGGTTCTCGCCCATTTGGAACCATTATTCACTGCGCCGGGCCCTCTGGGCCTCTTCATAGAAGATCCACATAATCTTCATCCTGCACTATTCTTGCAGGCATCTGGTTCTGGTTTGGAATGTGTCGTCCAAATCCTCCTCTTTGTGGGCTTCCTCTGCCTCTAGCTGCATCAGGACGACTGTAACATTCCTCAGCCCTGTGCCCAAGTCTGTCACAGATACGACAAGGTTCTCGCCACCTGTCTCTTCTGGATCCTCTGGACTTGTCTCTGTCTTTCTCCTCTTCTTTATATTGGTCCAGGGCTTTGCCCACTGCTTCCTGGATCTGGACGACGAGGTTGCTAACAGCAGCCATCTGCTTTCGCGCTTATGGGCCGTGCTTAGCAGCCTCTGTGTCCTCTTTTGCTATCTGTAGCTTCAGGAGTCTCATTGACAGCTCATCTTTGGTTGCCTTTTCTTCTTCATCATCCTCGTGGTGCTGAGTGATGTGGTGTGTGTGATGTGTTTCTTCCACACTTCAAAGGTGGCATCTGTATGCCCATCGTATGTTGCTCACGACTCAACTTGGCCGGGAGACCTGCTATTACAGCAGCCTTCCACATGTTCAGGTATGTCAGGTTCCTGTCATGTCTGGTGCCTGTAGCTGATTCCCAGGCGTCAGCTGCTTCCTTCAGGTACACCATGGCTTCTTTATCTGACTTTAGCTTGATGCTGGCTAGGTTGGCCATGTCGGGAGTATCTCTGGGATTATATGGCTTGTATTGAGGTGTGCCATTGCTCAATGTCATGATAGGTGCCTGAATCTGGCATTTCCCTCTTCTTCTTCACAGCACACTGGGCTTGTTGCTGCCACTGACATCTGACTGTGTCGTGGTGGAGGCTTGTAGCTTATGCCTTCCTTTGCTCTCCTCGGGAGGTGTTGTCGTGATCCCTGGAGGCTGTCTCCTCCTCTGCTGTCTTGGAGGCTGTCTCCTCCTCTGCGCCAGTTGCATAGCACAGTTAATTGACCGGAAAGGTCAAGCAGGGCTCCTCTTCTTCTGAGATAGGGGTGGAGGGGGTTGGGGCCTTGAGTTGGCTCCTCTTCTCGCTGAGGTGTCGCAGTTGGCCATGCGATTAGAATGGAGGCTCAGAGCTGGAGGTGGGGGCTCTGAGCTGGAGGTGGGGTGCCACCAGGACGCAGTCCATATGCGTCCATCGCCTGTTTTTCGGTTAGGGATGGCGTTAATGAGCGAGGGAGTGGTATCTGGGTGGGACCTATCTCCTATTTGTATCTATTGGGACGCCTCTGAATTGGGGAGGTCATGACTTGGTGCCTCTCCTGGGCTTCCTCCTCTGCCTTTCTTAATGGTAATGTGATGGACTGACGTTGTCTTTACCCTGTTCTGACAGCTCTGCTTGTGACAGTGCACCTTCCTCTGCCTTTCTTTCCTCTCTTTCTTCCACCATAATTCTCTTCTCATTAGGTCCCTGTCTTCCTCCTCTCTTTGCTGACTTTGTCTAGCATCCCTTTCTCTGCCCTTTTCTCGGCCAGCTAATGCCCTCTGCAGCTGTGCGACCTTGTTCATCAGGTCTGCGACTGTTCTGCTTTCTGTGGAGTCAAACTCTACACTGCCTCCTAATAGTCTCTCTACTGGGGCCATGGTGTGTGGAGCTTCTCTTTTAAGTGGGCTGTGGGCGTACGGGGGAGGGTATTAACATATTATGGGATAGATGGAAGGGGTGGGAACTGGGGCTGATGACAGAAGTACAGGGGCTGTCTCCATTGACAGCTCTTTATTCCTGTTTGTTTCTTCTTTGGGGTCTTTCGGGGTGTTGCTTCTTCCTGGCACCTCCGGGCAGTGTTGTCTTCATTCACCGCTATGCCATGTCGTGGCAGTCTTGCCTACACAATGGCTTCATTGGTTCTGGTGACGTCTGCTGATCGGGACGTGAACCAATTTTCCTCTCTGTTTGTCTCTCAGCTTGAGCACTCTCATCAGAGTAACTTCTGGTCTTCTGTGGGCCCCTCCAGGGTTGTTACGTCAAGTAAACCCTCGGTATGACATTGCTGAACATATTTCCTCAGCTTCTTATTCAGTCTTTGGCTTGAACTATCAGGTTCATAGCAGCATAGAGGATGTCTTCAATCCAAGCGACCTGAGTCTTGATTGAAGTTGGCTCGACATTTTCCGAGAATGGGTACTGACTGGCTTTATATAAGGAAATGTAAATGTAGAAGGAAAAATAAAATTTCAGATTAAAATTTATCCAAAAAATTAAAAATTAATTTTTTTGAATAAATTAAAAAATAAAATATTTTCACACTATGTGTCTAACGTGCAAGTGTGATGCGATTGGGAAAAATATTCAAGTTAGGAAGGGAAAAAAGTTATACACTGCAATTGGACAATAATAGGTTAGACAAAAATGGGAAAAAGGTGTTACTTTATGCAAATGGTTACAACGATTACGTACAATCCACACAGCCAAGCACAAAGAAAATGATACAGCCTTCAGCTGTCAAAAATGGGAAAAACTTGTTATTTTATGCTAATGACTCACTAGGGGCCCAATCAGTATAAGTGGGACTCTGTCCAACACTTTATACAGGCTTCTCCTGTGTACTTTTAATAAGCAAATTATTTAACAGGGGCCCATTGGTATAAACGGAACTCTGTTCTACGCTTATACAGGCTTCTCCTGCGTTTCAACCAAATCAATGGGAAAAAACTTTATTTTAAGCAAATTTTTAACAATTACTTTTAACCGCCAAGCATAAACAAGCAAATGATGATCACAAAAACTGCCAATTATGAGAAAAGCAAACGATAAAACAATTACTTTTAATCAAAGAATCGTCAATAATGAAAAACAAATGGCATGAGAACCAAAACCGCCAATTATGAGAAAAGCAAACGATAAAACAATTACTTTTAATCAAAACCGGTAATGATGAGAAATCAAACGATATGTCTTAATCAAAATCCGACAATCATGTGTAAAGCAAACGATAAATCAATTACTTTTATTCAAAAAACTGGCAATAATGAGAAAATCAATTGCTGTAATAAACTGGCAATACTTAAATCAAAAAGAATAATGCATCAGTGGTTTATCACTGTCCTCTTTCACTATTCAACGTTTGCCAATAAGGTTAATCCCTAGGGCACTCCATGGGGGGTGGGGGGGTTCAACCACTAGGTGTCAAACCTGATGGTGAATGGCTTTCACTGGCAAAGACGTGTATTCTAAACACTTGTGACCCACATGTGGTCTTGCAGGGGGAAAAAAAAAAAAAAAGGTTATTTTATAACCCTTTGTCTGTGTCCTCTGATCTCCTTTTCCTCTCTTCTCTCAAAAAGGTTTAACTACTTATTCATCAGGGGCTCAAAATGGTATAAGTGGGATTCTATTCTACCCTTATCCTGTCTTCCCTATGCTTGTCTCTTCTAATTATGGAATATATATATATATATTTACAGTATTTACAACAATAGCACGCTGTACTGCATAGAAAACTGTCCCAAAACGGTCCCAAGGTAGGTGGGGCTCTTGCTCTCTTCACTCTACAGACCTGTTTGTAACAACTGGTTTATCACGGTAACTTATTTATCTTATTTCTTACAATAGCCCATATCAATTCTTGCGCCAGTCTTCGCTGGGGGACTTGAACCCTCCACGCTGCTAATCAGTCGCGTCGCGGAACGATTTATCTATTGTGGACTACTGGACGTTAAATTCAATGTGCGTCCCTAAAGAGTCTAAGGCGGAAATGTTTGTAGCGGACAATAGATTATGGCGAATAGCTTCTACGTAACGCTCACTAACTCCTCACTGTGGGGAGTTTAAATTAATAAACTCCGGCAGGCCGCTCTCACGGACTTCAACTCTTTAGGAACAATGCGGCACTATCTTCGCGTAACCAGTCTCGTTCAATATGCTCGTGCGACTTACAACAGAAATACACACATTTAACAGTACAACACAAAACAAACATAAAAACACTAAATGAGCATCATCTTCACCACGGACCTAGCTTAGTCCTTATTCTATGTCGTGTTTTCACGCTAAATGTTTTAGCCTGGTCCAACAAGCTCCGCACCAATCCACACGCTAAAGTGTCTATATTAAGCTATGCAGGATTCGATGAAACAGGTTCCAAGCTTACCGATAATGAGTTGGCCATGGTGTGGAATGGCGTGGATCTAGCGGGCCCAGTTCCTCAGCCACGAGGCCACAGCAGATCACGTCAGGGTCACCAAATTGTAAGATTCGTGTTCAAAGCTCCGGGTCCCGTGGCCGCAGGAAATTCAGGATTCGAGTTAAAGTTTAACAATATTTAATGGCAAAGATAATACTCATGTAGCGTTCACGATCGTGGGGCCAGAAAGGAGGAACTCTCCACAGACGGAGTGCAGCTCCCAGGGAGCCACAGACCGGGGCTGTGTCGAGTCTCCAGACCAGTAGAACCATGTCCCCAGAACAAATGCTCGGCTATTAGTATGGTCATGCAAATGAATTCACACCTAAAGGTTAGTTCCATTGGTCAGTTCAAAGGATGCCGCCATTCTGTTCGCTACGCCAATTAGTAAACAGGCGAGGTCAAAGCTCACTCTTCCGGTCAAGGACAGGAAGTTCCCCTTCACAATAAAACCCTATTATCCTGCCTTCCGAATAAAAGCAACACATTAGGTTTCAATCGGCATCCATTTTAACTATTGTCTAAACAATAAAACATTCATTCATTCTCATGCATCACACAGTTAATCATTACATTTGTCATTAAAACAGAATAATAAAACAGTGATCCTCTCTTATGTTTCATAATACATTCCTCCAGAATATTCCTCATAATATCCCAAATTAATTATCATATCTTTCTTTATGTATTAATTTAAAACATAAACTTCTCTTATCTACATGTGCAAATATATATAAAATCCACTACAACCTAACAAAGACCATTACCTCATAACTTTTGAGTTCAGACTCCCAAAGTGTACGCCGTTAGACAGAAGTTTCTACACCAGATGTCTAGCTGACAGTGCTGTAGCTAAATTTAAAGAAGCGATTCCTTCTGCATTCAACTCACTACCACGTCTCAATATAAAAGAGGACTCCTTTGCTAACTTTAGTCCGTTCCAGATTGATCATCTTATCGATAGTGCTACAGGCTCAGAGAGAGTGACACTAGACTTGATAGCCCCTCTAAAAAAGAACACAATAAAACAAAGGAGGTTTTCTCCCTGGTATAATCTTTAGACCCGCAAATTAAAGCAAACATCACGAATGCTTGAAAGCACACGGCGTTCCACAATACTCCAGGGGGTTCTCCAATCTTCCGATGTTTGCGTCACCCAGGTACGCTTGGACCTCCACTGTTGCGTCCGCAGTGACTCTCTGGAGTTTGGACACGTCCCATTTCTTCTTCCAGTGTGTGGTGTAGCATTGATAAAAGGGGAATTACTTTTGACCCGGACAATCTCTTCTCCTCTGACAGCTCAACTGTGGCATCATTAAAAGGGGACAACACTTTCAGACTTTTCTGCAATAATGTCAAGACACTGAACCCCCATTTGTTCCCATTTTACAGTTCATTACAAAGTTGGAGAAACCAATAGGAAAAAGAAGAACAAACTGTTTTAAGGAAAACCAGAGAGCAAAGGATCTGATCTCTTACCGTCTATGTATCTTTCATACACTTTTATTCAAATTGTATTTGTAATGGCAAGGTTACAGATGGGTGTACCTGAGAAAACAGGAAAAATTATGAGGCAGGCCAACTGCTGTATTTTTTTCCTCCTTTTCACATGTCAAAAAGTACAAAGTAGGCTTATCTAATGAGGTAAAATGCGAATATACAAAATTATAGCTATCTTAATTCACACTCTCCTATTTCATTATTATGTTTAAATCAACATATTTGGTTTCATAACTTGGTATAAAAAAAACAGTTTAGCTGTTTAATTCTTATTGTGGCCTACGTTAAAGACGAGACTATTGCAAATGGCGGCCCTGCTCAGGTAAGAGGGACTACCACAGGCTAACTGAACAGACAGCAGATGGAAATTAGTCTCTCTGGCTCACTTACAGTGTTACTGTTTGATTGGTGTGCATTGTCCCTGCAAAATAGACCGCAATTAAAAAAAAGTAACATTTATTTAGCATGAAAACAACTCATTAAAACATCCAGATGATTCACTTAATTATGAATAAATATTTTACGATGTGCAGAAGTCAGAAAACACCTGGTGATGCACTGCTATGCTATCATATCAGTCTTAATCCAATACTCACACAATCTGCTTGGTAAACATTGGTCCGCAATTTATTCATATGGTAATTGGTGCACTTGACATGTTACTAAGCAGAGAAACAAATAATAAATTAAGAGGAAGGCAAACATGGCTTCTTCACTCAAACTCTTTTCAAACTACAAGAAGACCAGAATCTCGAGGCGAAACCACAGCGCTGCACTGTCACCTACTGGGCATAGGTTAAAATACACTTCTGAGGAAGTTGGTATTATCGATCCTTCTATTTCCGCACGGTTATTGTCGACTAAGACAGTACTAATGAAAGTTCAGGAAATTACCAAATATCACAGAAATTCCTCATATCAAATAAACAATCTCAGACAGTGTGGATGCTCTCAGTTCAGGGGTCAAGCTGGTAAACAGTTTAAAGACAATCTCAGGGAAACCAATCTACAGACAAACACTCCAAATACTCATATACTGATGTACAGCACTATAGTACAATCTAATATTTTAGAGTAAAACAATAAAAATGTCCAGTAAATGGGACAGTCTTGCTTGGGGAACAATATTCCATACAATACAAACTATAGCCCTGAACATTATAAACTCTCTATTTTCTCCACAAACATACTTTCAGAATGTTTGTGTAAACATTTTTTTGGGGTTGTTTTGCACACTGCAAACCTTCAAAGATGTAAATATTTTTTCATATATTTTTTCAAACTTTAAGCCTTGGGACCCAACTATTTTTGCATGACTGATAATCCAAATGGTGTGACCCACCACGCCAAGGTTACATTCTCAGAAGGATCAATGCAGTGTTCTCACTGTGGGACTCACATCCACCTGGCTTCCTTTCCATCAGCATTTACATATCACAAAATTAATCATTTGCTGGATTTATTGGTTCCACGTGCTGCAAAATTGTTCCCCCCGATAACTGCTAACATCAATCTAGCAATCAGCCCTTGTTATGCACTATCTAATGGAAGTTAAGAGGACAAGACTAGTAATGATAATAGTGAATATTGTTACGCATCTCAATCTGCAAAACAATAGTTATGACAACCAATGCACATGCAGTATTATTTGTAACACTGTATAACTCGATTCATACATCGTATACATACATAGCAGTGTGTCATCCTCAAGTTGGCACTTGTTTTTCACAGGCCCTCAATAAAGACAATAATGTGTTTTGTTAAAGTCATTAAAAGCCATAGCATAAGATGTGAAAACACTATTAATGTTAAAAGAAACTCGAGAAAAAAGGCATTTCAAAATGTCGTAAAATATCAGAATAGTATGTGAAAAAAACTATAGTGAGTCAAACTATATCTTACAAGTCTCAGTATGGTATGTTAAACAAGTCTGAGTATAATGTCTTATTATATTATTATGCCATCTTCCTGTATTCTGTTTGATGCTGCCTGTATCAATAACTCAGCGCAAAATTCAAGTAGAATTATTTAATCCAACTACTTCTTTCCCTTTTTATATTCATTCAAAATTGTCATAATTTTGAAGATTTATTTCCTTTTTTTTTCCATGGCTGTTCTTGAATTCAGTTTTATTGTTTGGAATGAGCAACTACCAAGCCTAGTCCTGGCTGTTTGATGTCCGGACAGGAAAATAAGACGGATGAAATAAGACTTCAGGCTAACCCAGCAACAGGAGGTCAGTGACTACATCTTTTCAGAGAGCTGGCTTCATTGTGGCTTCCCGAGTCAAGGTGCACTGGACAGAGGACGAGGGGGTGGACTCTGCGTTTACATCAATGTTGCTTGGTGCTCAAACAGTCGAAGTTCAACGACAATGTTTTCTTAGACTTTCTCACAAACAGACCCCAGGCAGTCTTCATGTTTGAGCTTTTCACGGGAGCCCCCCAGGGCTGTGTGCTCAGCCCTCTCCTGTTCACTCTGTACACAATACCACGGGACAGCAGAGGCAGCCCTTTTTTTTGCATGGCTTTTCTTGAATTCAGTTTTATTGTTTGTATATATTTTTTATTTTGGAAATATTGGAAAATTGTGTATTTGTGTATTGTTTATCATATGCTCTACATCTTTAATCTTTTACATTTTTGCTGTGCTGCAATAATTAAATCTAAAGGACAGCACAACACATTATAATGGATAATTATAACCCAATAATACAGCTCTAAATAAAGAATACAAATGCATAGAGACAAAAAAATCATAGTTTCTTTGTTTGTGAAAGAGGAATAGACCAACAATTCTTATTTTTGGATTTGAAAAAATAATTCCCTCTACATTGCATCTGTCCCTCTATGTGCCTTTAGGAATTGACATTCCACACAATAACCACAGTGAAACGAGGGTCCTGTAAAAGCCCATATTTTAACCATCATCCAAATGTACAGTTTTGTCTTAAAAAACAGGCAATATGACCTTGTCATACCGTGACCTTGTGTTTTACAGATCAAACTAATAAAAAAAATATATATATTTTTGAATAAAGTGAATGGACAGGCCATTACCGTTGACTGTAATCAGGGGCTAAGAATTAATCTAATACTGAATCCTCATCTGTATTTATAGAACGCATGACTTTGTCCTCAGGGATTAGGATGCTCAGAAGACTGAGCAGCACAGCGTGTTGATTGTGTGTCTGTGTGCGTGTAGGTGTGTGTGTCTATTCCTGTAATCTTGATTTTAGTACACTGAAGGGAAGGGACAGCTGGATTTGCACTACTCTTTCAGTAATATACTGGGAACAGAACCTGTAACGTGTCATGGCCTGTTTGAGCTATCGTTGTGTCCAGATAGAGATATTTCATACTCTCATCAGTGGTTTGGTTTTGTTAAGACCACGACACCCACTTCAGTCTTTTGTCGTGACCCTGATATATTGAAAATCTTTTAATGAGGATTTAAAAAGAGATCCAAACATTAGGCGGACTACAGTAGACTTTATTCAAATAAACTCACAGCCAAGCCAACGAGAAAAAACTTTGCAGTAACAGAGTCACACTTTGACACCTCATGAATTAACAACACGGTTTGGTGACGTCTAACCACACATTTACATATTTCCTGATGGACATATGGTACTGTGTGTGTATATATATATATATGTATTTATTGTGGATGTGGACAACTAGCAGGAAAGTTGAGGCTACGAAGTCAACAAGTCGTAGATGATGTGAAGGATCCTAGATTCCTGGTACACACAATGTTGTCCTGGAATGATCTTATGTGCAGTCAGGCGATATAAAATATATGCACCACTTAGATTTTAAACTCTATTTGATAATCAATTCATCTCTGAACACAGAAACATAATTATACACTATAGGGTGATTATGTTAAGACTGTGTCGCTAATAAATTCCATGTATAACTGATTGGGAATAAGCTTAATAGATAAACACACTGTAGACCCCCAAGTAGCACCATTTCATGCTCATGCAATGGATTTACGGATAAAGAGCGATTGTCTTGTACAGTTTTGGGAAATACTGGACCTCTGTGCTTAAAACACTATATGAAGTTATAGGAATTATTTATCCAAACATATGCCTGCCATTATATATTAACCACCACTAATTCACCTCATGACCTCTATATTAATAATAAATTAATGCACAATTGGTTTGCCTTATTCCTAGGAGCAATGTTTGGATTCTCGAACTTTAGAATCTATGAAGCCCTGTTGCACACCCACCCAGAGAACAACACCCATCAATTCATTCACAGACACACAATGTGCACTAAATTCACCCAAAACCAACCCATGTTTTGTTTTTCCACCCAGAGAACAATACCCACAAATTCATTCACACATACAATGTGCGATAAATTCACCCCAAACCAACTCATGTTTTTTTTCCCCCGTAGAAAACACAGAAGTGGCGTAGACAGAAATGATAGGTCCGCAGCGGGATGATTGCATTACATAATCATTAAAAAGTTAGCGAAAAAAGCAAAGTCAAGGAAGGGAGAAGTTGCAGATCGAAAAAAAAGCTAATATCCGGAACCTGCATTCTTTTCTTTTCATATACGTTTTGTAACAAGATATTTTCACACGCATTGACCCAACAAGATAATGACCACTGTTTACTATAACATGGCTGCGGACAGAAAGATACCTTGCTGCTGCTTGTTCATTCCCTTTATGACATTTGACATTTACAACATGGAACTCTGAGTTGGTGTCCTCACATCGGTCCTACTTTTTGCATTAGGGTGGACAGCCCCTTTCCAGCCTTTTGGTCAATGATTCTCTTGCAACAGCTCACAGGACAGCTGCGTGATGTGCCTCCATGCATGTTGGATGTGTCTCGAGTCGGTGCTGGGTGCGCAGATAGCGAAGCGCAGGACAAAGATGCCGGAGAGCTGGCAAGGCACCAGGTGGATCTCTCTGCTATTGGTGATCCTTTTTAGCAGGAGCTGGTTCAAATCATTGGAGCCCTGAGAGGAGAAAGATAAAAGGTTACAAAAATAAAGCTCACCTTGTTTAGATATTCAACAGACAGGATTGCTATTGGTCATAGTGCATTGTGTAGTGTTTCCTAACTAGAAGTTCTATATTCACCCCGAACTGTGTTGTCACCCATGTTTAGGAATGAGCCGATTAGTTTATTCCATTCATGCCATGATTTTTTTTTTTTAAATGACTCACACTACAACATTTTCTTCGTCGCTTCATAGCTCACCTGTAATTGAGTTGCAGATGACTATTTAGCCATTTGAAGGGTAGGTCATATGTGTAAGAAATACTGGGCCAGTACAATAGATACATATTTGGTGTCATTTTATGACAAACATTATTAAAATGAACTATAGACCTCAGCCAATGTAAACTATAATGTACCAAAAAGTACGAGGGAATCATTTTGTACAATTCTGCTGCTGCAGTTGAACCTCGCATGTCAGATCTATGTGTGCATCATATCGCAGTTCTTTAATGTTGGATGATTGTACCTTGAGTCTGAAGCAAACCAGTCCCATGACGACCTCGGCACAGATCTCAAACCTCTTGTCCGCTCGCACGAGACTCTCAAATTCTTTGGCCAGGGCCACTTGCTGCAAAGAAAAAACATAAATAATGTACTATGACTCATACGCCGTTTGTAAAATGTAGTGTGGATGTAGATAAAGGTACCCACATGTTTTAATTAGTCTGCAGAGATTAAAACCAATCATTTCTATGATTCTCACTAGGTGGCAGTGCTGTATCATTACCAAAGAGCCAAAGAGATCAGAGGACATTTTCAACTGATTCAGTCTGTACCTCTCTAGACTGTATCCCCCGTCTATGAATTAAATGTAACCATCTGTAATTGTTGATAGCAGAACACATTAGATTGATAGAGCATATTAAGGGATAGTCGTACACACCGTGGTAGAAAGCACTGCCTATAGGCTACGTTCAAAATCAAGACTCTGCAACATGAAATAGTCTGAATCAAAATCTGTTCCCAGGAAATGTAAGTGCAGTCCTTTTAAATTTCAAATGACAATGTGCGATCAAACAAGCTCTGACAAACACATTTATCTGCTTATGATCAAATGGCCCACCTGGACATTGAAGGCATAGTAAAACACTAAGAATCGCTTTTGTCTTCTTAGCCTGAAATGAGCTCTTCATATCTACATAGAGAGCATGTCCTCTTCACTGAGTCCTCCGTGTTGCACCGCCATTTCTCCAAAGTAGCCCAGTACAGAAAAAACTATTATTACATGTCATTTAGCTGACGCTTTTATCCAAAGCGACTTACAATAAGTGCATTCAACCATGAGTAAAAACTCCGAACAATGTACCTGAAGGCCACCATAGTTCTTCGACACACTTGTGTCGGTAACGTGAGCCTCAAAGTGCAAAACCGTGGTATCGAATCCATTGCTCTTAAAGTAGTATTATTATTAGGTTGGCTTCTGAACGAGGCGAACAGTGTTACCATGGTTTTGCACTCAGCAGCTCATGATACGACAGTCTTGGGAGGGGAGATATGAACAAAGGGGTAGTCAGCGGGTTGCAACCGGCAACCACACCGCCAGATGCCACCAAATCGTTACATACTGTCCCATTAAGGGCAAAGATACATGGTGGATCATTCAGTTGGTCTCCTACCTTGCGTATATAAGCCTGCAGGCCTTGGATTCCATAGGAACGGAAGACAAACCACATCTTTAGTGAGCGAAATCTTCTTCCGAGTGGAATCTGCCAATGCTACAGGATGGAGGAGGAAGCGAGTAAGAGAGTGGTTATAGTTTTAAGCTTGGCAAATTTGAAGCCAACTGTGATTATTTGATTACTAGCTAATTGTAGAAACTAAATAAATATTGATTCATCTTACCCTATAATCTGTGATAATCCCTGTTGAAAAAAGAAACAGTTCAGGAATCAGTAAAAACAAATGTCACATCACAAAGGAGTAATGAAGATTGTGAATGGTGCATCATCGAGCTATTCTAGGGTCAGTCTGCATTCTCGTCTTTAGATTATCATACTGAAAGCAGATAGTAAAGCAACGGAAGAGAACCTGCACCGATGAAGGCGAATCACCAACGCTCTGACATTGAACATTTGCAGCTTACATTTTGATTACGAAACAAGCTGCAAATCCACATGTGGATGGACATCAGACAGCTGCACCCTGCATACCCACACCCTCCCACTGGTTCTCCAACACACTCTGCGGGCCCTTGCTTTGATCTGACTTGCCCATATCCCAAGGCCCTGTGAGGCTGACTGGCTGGCTGGCTAGCTATCGACTCTAGCTTCCCGAAAACGTTGGGCCAACCGTAATTCGGACCAGGTAGTCTTCCTTTTATGGGGGTCGCTCCTCCTAGTTTGAACCACCGGTCAGTATCCTGGCTAGGCTAATGTTAGCATTCAGTAGCCAATCAGAGGCAGAGTAAGGGTAGGTATTCCTGCAAGGCATACTGTTTAGGCGGGCCCTCACGGATCACAAATACATTAAATTAGCTAAACTACAGGTAGAAAATAATTACAGAACTGTATCACAAAAGACAAACTGTTTACACACACACACTTTTCACTAGCCTCAAACCTTGTTGACAGAATGCATTCCCTATACCCAAGTCGAAACACTGAGAAATCTCCTCAAGCTCCAGAGCACTCTCACACACATACCTGTCTAATTGTCACACATTTATCTTGATGCCTGTGTTTATCTGGTTTAGGCTACACTACACTGGTACACTAACCACCTTCCTCACGATGTGAACAGTAAACAAGTTCACAACTGTTCATTTTTGCCACTATGTTATGCAATAGACCCCAGATTTATCCGACCTGATCTGTGATCATGAATTCAAATACTTAAGTGAAATGACTCAACCTGACTCCTGGTTTTCGTGTTTCAGGTAGAGTGGGTCCACATTGAAGGCTCCAATGATGTCCTCTCTCTTCTTCACCCTGTTGATTAGATTCGATTCAACTTCAAACTCATTGCAATGAGCACAGATACTAAGACAATAAAACTAATAGTTAATAGGGGTTGAAAAAAAATCTTTACACCATATATTACATATCCATTTAAAATAAATACCAGATATAAAACCTTTAGATATAAAACATTTTCCTTCCACACAACATTTTTCCTTGAGGTTTGAAACCCATCTGTCTCCTTTTGCAGAGCATTTGTTCAATGCTGACAAAATGGGCATCGGGGAGGCGTAGCTCTATTTCTACTGTAAAAATGTAATGTAGATGGACTACTCTTTGTTACTTCATGGGACCATGAGAGCCTCGTGGTAAATTGTTAAATGAAAAAATATTTTAAATATCATAAATTAATTCCATACAATGCATGTCTCCTCCTCCAAAACAAAATGTTGCTCTGCCATCCTGTTGACATGCTATTGTTTCTCCAGTGTGTGAAAAGCTTCTCTAAATACTTTAATGACTCGTGAAGAACAAAAACCACACCACACATTTCTAATAGCAATCTCCACTACCAGTTTGCTTGAGAAACAGGTAAACAAATGTGATACATTTTTGTGATTTAGACACACTTAATTTTTTTCATATTTCATGTATTGAATGTTCAAACATTCCCTGCTTACTCATCACGCTTGAATGAGAGTTTGCCAATTGGGCACTGAAACTTACGACCAGTTTGGTCTCACACAGTATATTAAAATGCATAACTTACCACATTGTAGAGCAGTCAAAGTTGACTAAAAGCCATTTGTGTGGGCTGAAGTTGAAAGAGTCTGCAAACTTTAAAAGAAACAATAATGAAGTAATGATAATGATTCTCTGGAATAAAAAAGGTATGATGCAAAAAAAAAATATCAGTAGCTTTCAGTCAAGTCTGCATATTCTGCTGTATATTTTTTACCAAGATCTAAGAAGTTGCCAAGAAGAAATAGAAATGGAATAATTGTTCATGAAAGTGCTAATATTTTCTAATGTTTCAGCACAGCTTGAACAATGTGTTTTGGCCAACACACACTCAATAATACATCTTAATTTTCCATTACTGATGCAGAGACAACCTTTTCACCAACAGCATTATCTGGACTAAAGCAGACACGATTTATTTGAAATGCAAAAGAGGAACATCCAGCCAACAGCTCACAGAGCACAAGAAAAATAACCCTTTCCTGGCCGAGGTTTAATCAAAGGGAGAAAAACCTTTCCTTATCATCCGTTTGTTGGCTATCTCTTGTAATATCCGTTTCTCTACCTCCACAAATGCAATAACACAGCGTAAAGAGACAATGTGAGACAGACTCCTGGCTGACAGTTGCCATATTGACTGATTTAACCTTTTGAAAACCAATCTATTGTTTAGGTTTCTGCTTGAAACTAAAAACGATGTATCTCAGCAACCACAAAGGCTATTTGATTAATGTGTTATAATAAAAGGCAACCCATGTGTGCTTTTGTTCAAATGTGTAAATATTAGTATATTTGTTACTGGTTAAGAGTACAAAAAGATGAAAGAATTGAATTTTCAGGTTTGCCTAGGGAAAAAAAGCACTTTCTGTCAGGATCTGTAGTGTTGTGTCGTGTCGTGTGTCGTGTTTCCTGTTTTATTTTGAAGTCCTTGTCTCTCGTGTCCTCTGTTTCTCTGCACTTCCTGTCCCTGTGATTGTCTGCCCTGTCCCTGATTGTTTCCTCCTGTCTCCAATCACCTGCACCAGCCCTCTGTATTTAAGTCCCGTTCGTGTCATTCCCCTTGGTCGGTTCGGCTTGTCTAGATCATGTGTGTGAGCCTGTTTTGTTTGAATCCTGTTGAGCATTAAAGTAGCCTTTTCCAGTGTTGACGGTGTTTGGGTCCAGTGTCCTGCAGCTGCGCACATAACACTTTCAGGATGATTATCTCTTCGAAGGATGCAGAGAAAAGGTCACAGAGATCATAGCAACATATGTGAACAGTCTCTCTGCAAAGTTTGACTTTGCAAAAGTAAAGCAGAACAAAGATAGAGAGGTTTTAGTACAGATTAATTAGGCAAAATGGGCATTTGGGCACCATCTGTGCAACATTTGTGACTGCAAAGCGCTAAAGCGATTCATGTTGCTGTGTTCTTTAGGTCATATCTCGGTGATGCTTTGGTGCAGAAGGATTTTCTAAAGATGTTTAGAATCCTCTTGATCTTTGCTATCTGTCTATTTCTGATAGCACCGAGCTACGAGTTGCTAGTTCCGAAAACGTGCTGTGGGCTGACAAAATGATGATTATGATATTTTAATAATTTTTTCAGTTGGTGTTTGAGTTGTGTGGAAATGGCTTACTGATTCTTGTAGCCCAAGTTTTCTGTTTAATTTTATGTATAACATCAATATATTTGCTCATATTTATTGTAGTGTTTTACACAGTCTAACTATAATATAAACCATGGCCCCCTAATTGGTTTATTGCACAACCGTGTCAAAACTCTGTTGTGTTAAAGTGTTCATGCACTGTGTGAACATGAATGCGTGTTTTTAAACACCTCAATGCCATTCAACAAAGGCCGAAATTCAGGACAGATGAATGCACTCCCTGCATATGCTGCATCAATGTGCATCCACACATTTTCCTTATTACCTGGAACACACACAAAACAGAGGGGTTATTAACATCCGTAAAATGATTACTTCTGGCAATACAAGCACTGATTTCTACAAACATATATTCATAACACATCAATCTATTAATTGAAGTTATCTGATTTTAGGTAGGTATTATTCAGGATCATTACATATACCATGACACCCTTATGATTTGGATGTTCCTTCTAAATACCCTAGCCTCAAATCAAAGTGTGTGTTGTAAAGCTAATACAGCTAATAGGGCATGACAATGCTTTTCCTCTTGTAAAACAAAAACAAAAAGTGTATTCTGATGCAAATGTTAACTCACAGATTGGCCCCAGTTCGGTAATATTGTCAAAAGCACAGGATGCCGTGGTACCAAGGGTCGCACAGAACTGAAAGACACCAACATACAAATCATCAACACCCTAAAGTGCTGGGTTACCCGTGCCATGTTCTTTCTTTCTCAATGTCACAGATTGGATCTTAACAAGGTTGAAAAAACAATAAAATACAAATTCACAGTTATTGCAGCTACTGTAACAAATGGTTTTCGTACAAACACAGATACAATTAGTTTATTCAAAAGGTAGATCCGGTCGTCACTTATGATACACACAGATGATTCCAATCTGCTGGACCATTGTAGCCTCCTGAATATATTATTCACAGGAATTATTGTCCTTAACCAGATACTTTAGGTTCAACACAAACAATGTTATCCTTCAGCAGAAGCCTTAGGGTGTGCACAGCAGCATCACACATATTGTATCATTGTATTTGACTGAGCAGGTGTGTAAGTGTATAGCAACAGAAAGTAATGACTGATGAAAGTAAAAAATGTATCATATCTAATGATGGAGTTGATTTTTGTGTCTGTCTTTGTGCAATAGCTTTGTGATAGTCGGCTGCATGGATGCAGATTTGTGTCTTCTTACGTAGAAAGGGATGAGTCCAGCTGCTTTGTCCTCCTCCAGCATCTTCTTAAGCATGCTTCCTCTGACAGCATAGGTGCTATCTGTGGGAACCATCCTAATGGTCACGTCTCCAATCAGAGAAGCACGCTCCACTGAGGAATGAGCCTTCGGAAAGATATGCAACATATGTGAAATATCTGCGGTTGCTAAGAAGACAAATCTTAACAGCTTATTTCTTATTCATGGTTAATGAATGATTTTATATGGTTATATTGTGGAGATAAGCCTGCACTAATTATCTACAATATAATACTAAGCAGAAAGAAATACACACAAGACACAAGGCATGTGCACCCAGAGATTAGATTTGAATGGTGTTCTTCAGTAGAAACACCATCAACTGTTCTCCCTATAAAAGGTCTGTGTGGCCCTCAGGCGACTTCCTAACCCAATCACAGTCAGCCTGGTATTAAACCTGACCAGAGCTAGCTACTGCCTGAATGACTCTCTGTCTCACAAAATCACTGAATAACTATGTCATTGTTACTGAACCTTGTTGACTGAGACAATATCTGAGGAAGTATTAAAAACGCATGAGTCAAGTCAAAAATGTGGATCGAATTAGAATGAGACTTAGCTTAGCCTTTGCATTAACCATGGCAAAAGTGAGATTGTAAATATTTCTTTGTGCTTACTTGCTCAGAGGTGTACGCCACCAGTTTGGATCGGATTTCACCTTCTGATAATTCGGAGTTGGCGGCTCGAATCCTTCTGAGTGTTTTACAGCGGGCAGCGAGCAAGGCCATCAGGGTTGCCTCACTGGCTGATCCCTGTTGGAGAATGAGAGGGAATTTGTAAAGCACTGCCTCTCCACTGTTTAAACCAGACTTAATAGTTTCCTGTATTTACATAATCCTACTTTTGGTATAATTTGATACAGAGTACAGGTTGTTGCATCTTATTAATGTACCGTTGCATTGGGAGCAGCTGAGTGGATCTAGATATATATCTGAGAAGGAATGGAAGAAGAAAAGAAGAAAAGTATTGTAAATGTAGTGGGGAACGCTCCCCAGAGAAGGAAGGGTAGGGTTTTGAATGCAGCCCTCAGACTGGCTCCTCCCCAATCAGCGCCAGCATATAAAAAGGCACCTGTTGTCATTGCCTCACTCCCTTTTGGCCCCTGTCCTTGCCATGTGGTAGCTCTTGGTGAGTTTCAGACATTCTTTTATTGTCATGCCATCTGACTACTTACTCCATATGTGAGGTGGTAAGTGGTCACAATCTTTGTATTATTTTGGAGCATGGAGTTACCTTTTGATCTCTGTTTATAAGTGAAGGCGAGATGAAGCTTTCCATCCAATTGGTTCACTCATGGGCCGAAGCTTCATGATGCTTAATTTGCTGTACTGTACCATCAAGTGGACAATAAATGTAAAACAGGCAGAGTGACACCATGACTTTGGTGTGTGTGAAGCTTTGAATTGAATAAATGAACAAATGATGTTTATGATGCCAATACATACATTATGAACTTATTACTATGGTGTCTGTCTTTTTAATACAATGGCGGGGTCAAAATGGAAAGTGGAAACAAATTGGGGAGACTGTGCTTATGTTACTATGGACAACATTTTATTAATATTTATATACTTCTGGTTTGTTTTACTAAACACTAGGAATGGGCGGATGAAGCCTTTTGAAGCATTGAGGCTTTCTTCCCATTTGTACCGAAAAGGATTCGAAGCTTCACTTTGAAGAAGAACAGCGATATCTGGTGGCAGACTGAAATTAATAATAATAATAATCCATTTAATTTATATAGTGCTTTTCTAGATACTCAAAGACACTTTACATTATACACCATAGACACAGCTACGGGGAGCAATGCAGGGTTAAGTATCTTGCTCAAGGACACATCGACTAAGGCGGGGATTGAACTGCCAACCTCTTGATTGAAAGACGGGCATGCTAACCACTGACCCACAGTCACCCGTCAAAATTAAAGCAGCCATTTGACAGTGTGTAGAAACACTATCAAAACACCTCAATGTTTCAATCTCACATTTCTGCAGTAAAAGTCAATGAAAGCTGCATGTTAATTCATAGATTTGATGTTGTATACAACCGTTATCGATGTTGTTTTTTACATTGCAATAAAACTAAATGCTGGTCAATAATATGAAATGACGTGTTCGGAGTGCTCAATTTCTCTGCACTGATCACAGGCTTGTCGTGGCGACTCTTGGGCTGCGACTCAAGTCCGCGAGGTCGTCGGCTTCCAGGCAAACTCGCTTGGATGTTGGTAGGCTCCGGGACGAGGGGGTAGCTGAGGAGTTTGCCCCCCAGACTTGGGGACGGTCTTGGAGGGCTGGGTGCTCCGGGGTGGCCCTGAGGAACAGTTGACAAGCTTCAAGACTAAAACTCTGGAAGTGGCGGCCGAGTGCCTTGGAGTTTCGCATGGGTCGAGGAGGTTTTTTTTTTCTCTGCGGCTGATCGGAAGAGTCTAAGATCAGAGCCCGCTGGGCCGAATACTTTGAGCGTCTTTACCAGGCAGACGCTCCGTCTCGTGGATTGGACGATATGGATGCTGTGCCTCTGCCTGCGGACCCCCCGATCAACTGTGTGCCACCTTCGCTTGCTGAAACGTGAGCTGTGGTCAAGCAGTTGAAAGGGGGTAAGGTATCCATTCTGAACCCCTCAAGGCTGGAGGTGATCCGGCACTCGTGTCCTTGCATGCAGTCCTGTGCTCTGTTTAGAGTACGGAGATCTTCCGAACTGACTAGTTCCCCTGACTAGTTCCCCGACGATCACCCTTCCCAAGGCCCCTCTCTGGAAGGGGAAGGGTGATCGCCGGGATTGCAACAACTACAGGGGTGTGACGCTGCTCTCTGTACCAGGCAAGGTTCTGGCGAGGATAATTCTGAACAGGATTCGCCAGCACCTGCTCGCGCACCAGCGCCCAGAGCAGTCTGGCTTTACACCCAAGAGATCAACGATAGACCGTATTCTAGCGCTTCGGGTCCTCAGTGAGCGCCCGCATGAGTTTCTGTGTGGCCTGCTTGCAGCCTACGTTCATCTCCGTAAGGCGTTTGACTCGTTGAACCGGGCTGCTTTGTGGCGGATCCTTGAGCTGCGCGGAGTTCCCCCAAAGCTGCTAACCCTGGTATCTTTTTCAGGCAGGCCTATGCCTGACGTGTTCCCCTCTGGGTTGCTCTGCTGCAGACTGTTCTGCTTTTAACTGTGCTGCTTTTTAAATTGTGTCCGATTTTTAAATATGTTGTACGGCGACCTTGAGTGCCTTGAAAGGCGCCTTATAAAACAAATGTGTTATTATTATTATTATTATTATTATATCAAATCTGTACTCCGGGGCTGTGAGCGCGGTGAGGTGTGGAGACAGTATCTTTGACTTCTTCCCAGTAAGTGCGTCAGGGATGCGTCCTAGCACCCACACTGTTCAACGCGTGCATGGACTGGATACTTGGGAGGATGTCGGTGGCAAGTGGCTGCGGGGTTTCGTTTGGTAATGACAGATTTTCAGATCTGGACTTTGCCGACGATGCAGTCATCTTCGCAGAGTCATTAGATGTTCTCACTGGGGCCCTCGTGTCGCTGGGTGAGGAGTCAGAACCGCAGGGACTGCGTATCTCCTGGATCAAGACCAAGGTTCAGGCTTTCAATGATGTCTTGGATGCGACTGTCGAGTCTGTTCCTGTGTGTGGCGAGAATGTTAAGTTCACGGAGACATTCACTTACCTAGGCAGTGTTGTCCATGTCTCTGTTACTTCGGTGGGATGGGGCTGGGATGAGTGTCCGCCTTGAGGATGGCCATACGGAGACCCTGGGAGAACCGTCGGAAGGTGAACGCAGCAACGTGCTGCCTTGGCGCATGCCCCCATACCTGACCTGATCTGGATCAACACCCCTTATCCTTAAGAGCAATTGCAGTTTCTCTTCAGCTAGGAACTTTTGCAACAGGTTTCCAAAGCTTATTGGTGGTTGGTGGGGGAAATCAACGTGAGCTGGTGGACTTTAAATAAAGGCTGCCAGGTTAAAAAAAAAAGGAGAAGCCTACATATTTCTCCATCGATCCTACTTGGATCTTTGTCACAGCAGAATGGTTGAAAAATGTAAACCACTCATATTTATACATTATGCCCACAAACAGGCAATCATATTGAGCCCCATGAGGGTCACCGCAAGATATTTTGCGTTCCCTCGCAATATCTTTTGCATTCTCATGCAAATAATTGTGTGTTCTTTCACAATACTTTGTGCTACTTTTTGTGACGAGGCCTTAAGGGAGGGCGAAATGAAAGGGAACCAACAACGGGACTTACACCCCAAGAAATATAAGTTTAACAACCCCAATATATAGTTTGAGAAGTGTTAAGAACACAGATTTGTTACTGATATTTGGCCAGAGACGTGTTTAGTAGAGATGGGAAAACGATACCAGAGCTCCGAAGCTTGAGTCAGTCTACTGAACCGCCGTGTGTCGACTCCAAGTATCTGAGCTTGTATCAAATGACAACGGTCACGTTACTGATGACGTCCGAAGCGTCGAACGTCACAGGTGCTTCACGTTTCATTGGTTTTACATGTTTGAACGTTTTGGTGCCTAATGCTGCATTCACACCAAAAGCGTTGTGAATATTCGCAACGCTTTTGGTGTGAACGCAGCATAACTCTGCTACATACTGAGTGTCAATCAACAATGTGGGGTTTGAGAGAGGAGATTGATAGAGAGAATTGTGAGTTATGGTGAGTATTGGAGGAAAACTGTGTTCACCAGTATCTGTTGGCATACAACTTTAAGGCCTTAATATACAGAAAATGTCCATATTGCAAGTGTTCCTCTATTGTCTAGTGGGTAACACATACGCATGATAGACTTTTCCGTTCTGAGAGGGGGGAGGGGGTCGAATCCCATCACGAACACGTCATTTCATATTATTGACCAGCAGTCTCCAACGACCATCCACAAGAACATGGTCGATCTCCTTTGCCACGGTGCCAGTGTTTGAATTCCAAGTCCAGCGTCGTGGCTTAGAGCGCTCGAACCAAGATCCAGCGATCCTAAGCCCTCGACCTTTAGCAAAGTCAAGGAGCATAGAGGTGCTTTCATCCCTTAGCCCAGAGCCATGGGGACCGACACATGTTTCGTAGCCAACTGTGTCAGTACCGCATTGAAGTCTCCCAGGACAAGGAGGGTGTCCGTGGACAACCATCAATCACCGAATTGAGTTTGGAGTAGAATGCCTCCTTCACGGAAACATTACTCACCCCGGTCGGAGCATACACAGAGACCAGAGATATCACCCCTAAGGAATGGGTAATTCTCAGCATCATGATACGCTTGTTGACAGGAGTGACCTCCACCACCATCGGAGCCAACCGATCGGCAACGGCCACAGCTACTCCCTGGGTATGGTAGCCATCGGAGCGGCCAGACCAGTAGTAGGTGTATCTATCCACACTGATCTCACCACTTCCAGGCCGCCTCACCTCAGAGAGAGCCGATATGCCAATGCCCAACCTGATCAGCTCCGAAGATAACAGAGGCAGGTGATCGTCACTCCGAAGTGACAGGACGTTCCAAGTGCCCACCCGGACGGACCGCCTCAGGTTCAACCGAAAGAAACGCCGGCCTGCGGACGACACCTCTGCACCACCCGGGCAACGCACCCCTGAATCCAAACCAACCCGGTCGCTCCGTGGTTTCCCCCCAGTCGGGCGATGAGGGTCCCGAGGCGAGCTTTGCCCCGTCGCCTTCATGTGTCGCGCAGCCCGACGACGACAGGCGGGAAGTCTCAGTGACTCACATGTGGGTGTAACAAGGGAAATCTATTGTCACCAGAAGGTTCTTTTTGAACCTGCTATAAGGTTTATAATAATAGTCTTGCTACATATTGAAAAGGCAATTTCCTGCCAATTTTCAGCTGAATCAGGGAGAGAAAATGACGACAAATGTAAATTGGGCTGCACGGTGGTGTAGTGGCTAGCACTGTCGCCTCACAGCAAGAGGGCCGCGGGTTCAATTCCCGGTCGGAGCGGTCCTTCTGTGTGGAGTTTGCATGTTCTCCCCGTGGCAGCGTGGGTTCTCTCCGGGCTCTCCGGCTTCCTCCCAGAGTCCAAAGACATGCTGCAGGTTAATTGATCTCTAAATTGCCCATAGGTGTGAATGTGAGAGTGAATGGTTGTATGTCCCTACATGTGCCCTCGATGGACTGGCGGCCTGTCCAGGGTGTCCCCTGCCTTCGCCCTATGTCAGCTGGGATAGGCTCCAAAGCCCCGCGACCCTAATGAGGATAAGCGGTATTGAAAATGGATGGATGGATGGACAAATTAATAGTACACAAATTGCTGATGAATATGTTTTCAGGGAGACCTCAGTTGTGAGTTCCTGTAAGCCTATAAAATGTCATCCTTTGACTTAACACATGTTGAAAACCACAGAAGAGTATGAATGTTAGAAGGGTTAGTTTTACTCCTTTGGCTGCCAGAAAACCTTTCACACAAAATAAACTTACCTGGATGACACCACCTCCGCGGCCATGAGTCCCGGTTATAAAGTAGTCTGGCAGCTTTAGCATCTTCCCCAGCCAATCTAACATCACTGTCTCCAACTCTGTACAGGCTGGGCTGGCAGCCTGAAAACACATGCACACATATAAATATGAACTACATATATAATAAAATACAGTGTTGTATACAGAGACACAGCAAAGTGTTTGTTACCCAGGTGAATCCAATACAGCCAAGGCCTCCACATAGCATGTCAGCCAACATGGCAGGGTAAGAGGTAGAAGCTGGAAAGTAGGCATAAAAGTATGGACTGTTCCAGTGGGTGATCTGGAAAAAAGATTAAACATGTAAATAATTAATTAGAGAAGAAGACCTTATCTTATAGTTCGTCATTAGGAGCGAGTGCTTGCCAAAATAACTATTGTTATATATTACAGTTTTAGTAATAGTGAACAATGCTCCTCACTCTCGGTAGACCGGATACCACAGTAGGTGCTTTTCACAGACTGGCACCTCTTGAACCACAAATAAATGTAAAATGCTAAACGTAAAAGCTGTTTTATTGCAATAGAAACCTGTATGCGCAGCCTTCTGAGTACATTTTAAATAACTTACAACAACATTGCGTGCAATAATCTTCCACCTTATCTTCCCCTCTGTCGCTCTCTCTCTAACACACTCATGGCACTTGATTCCATTGTATCTTTCCTTGTCCTTCCTTGGTTTACAGTATAACTGTCCTATCAAAAGGTGTAGTAAAGCTTAGTAGTAAAGTTGTATATATTAATATGAAAGAAATTCCCAACTTTCGGATCAACAATACTAAATGCAACATTAATAATTTGAAGATTCTATTTCCCTTCATATAAACTATGCGATGAAATATATTCAAATCAACTGCTGCTGGGTTAAAAAGCTACTTGCATCATGGGATTTGGAAACATCTTTGCTTTATTAGTGTTATAGTAAATTACTTAAGTGATTTGAACACATGGACATATTGCCTTAATAGTAATGCCACTATTTTTTGATAAGGGAATACAGTTAACCCTGTAAGACCCCTGGTTGTAATATTACAACGTCACTTTTATCTCTCCAAAAAACACATTTGCAAAAACGTTTTTTGGGGAAAGACCACATTTACATAGTCAATGGGTCCTATTGTCTTGCCTTGTGTAGAGCATTTTATTACAGCATTAAGGTAAATCTGCACATTAGCTTGCTTCAGCCTAAACAACACACAGCATTGACTCTAGCGTTAAGGTCAGGTAAGTTTGCGCCGAGTTACGAGAGCCCAAGGCCGAACTCAGAAGGGAGCGCCCGGTCCCAGCACACACACTGCCCTTATCATTGACTAGGGCAAAGGAGAGGAAGATACACGGTGGCATCCCAGCCGTTAGTCAAGGGCACCCCATCCTGCAGACTGGATTATGCCAGCCCCGACCATGCCCCCACCCTTGCACCCCGACAACTTGCACAAACACTGATAAGAAGAAGCCGGGACGTGAGCCGGTGTGGGTGGAAAATACCCAGTGCTCCTACCGGACGACTTGGAATAAACCATGCCCCGTCTGCATAATTTTTGACTTTTAACCCAATAGGACCTCACAAGAGGAATCCTATATGAAGCTTCCGCACACTCTGTTTAAGCGCCTTTTCCTTGGACACTCAACCCTGTTGGATGTTCAATTTGGGACCGTGCACGTTTAACTGTACGGGAGCATTAACTCTGCTTTTTATTACTGAATAAATATTTAGAAATAACTTTAGTTCACCGGACTCCGTTTGCTCATTAATTGTTGGGTTGTACTCCACAACACTTGCAATGCTATTGGATCGTAAATGTGTATATAGGTCTGGCCATAAGGCCATGAACTCACTCTACCTGCAAACTTTTCTCCTTGTTTCATTCAACTGGATATATCAACATTGAAGTAAGTAAATTCCATGAAATATTTTTTGGGGTGATTGTTAGAATATGTAGTTCATGTAAATACTAAGTTATTGTGGAATTAATGCATCACATTAGATTTTCAGCTTGTTATGTCATTGTTGTAATTTTACAACGTTGGGTGAAAATGGTAGCTAAAATAGCATGTGCACCTTGCACACTACATGGAGACATTCCACTTCTTGGATGTTCAGATACAGGATAAATACTTACAGAAATATAATGTATTTGATGATTCACACTTTACAAATGGGTTATTTGTTATAATTTTAAGTTTAGACCAGATTTTAATCATTCTAAATGGGTTATAACCCTATGTTATTTCTATGTTCGCAGTGAGATAGTCAACTGTTTTTTTTATCTGGACTTTGTTGGTTTGCCCAAATATCTCTTTGTTACACAAGCCAGATAATGTTTGTAGAATGCTTTAGAGGATGGTTCTTCAGGGACAAGTGTAAATGTTTTTGAATGTGGGTTTCCATGTATGGTGCATTGTTCAGGGAGAGGTGTAAATGTTTTTGATTGTGGGGGTTGCATGTATGGTGTATTGTTCAGGGAGAGGTGTACATGTTCTGGAATATGGGGATGTAAGAGTTCTGGGGGTGTTGTATTTTCCTTTTGTAAATGTAAGTAGAGAGCACATTAGGCTAGCCAGACAGTATTGTGTCCCATCAGTGCAATGTATTGCCTGAATAGGATTAATTTGCATTGTAATTAGTTATACTTGAAATTTTTTTTTTACCATTTTCTTTTTATTCCAGTTTTTATCTTTTTAAAATAAATTATGATTCATAAAAATAACTGTTGGGTGATTATTATTAATTAAATGTACTGTAGTGCTTTGTAAGCAATACACACTCCAAATTAACCATTAGTTTCCCTAAAAACGTAATTAATTAATCCTTCATTATCTGCATCAGAAGACTCTTACAACATCATCTGACTTTTAAAAAAAAGATGTAGATATTATTTCTATGCTTGGGTCTTACAGGGTTAAGCAGCTAGTGGTAGTCAGATTACTTGAATACATTTCTAAATCTATTGTCATGATTCCACAATAGGAAAGCTATGTTTTCTACACCAGTATTACTTTCGAATTGCTGACTAATCTGAATTACACTGCAGAAAAACACATGCAAATCCGTCCCACTACAATGCCAATGTGTGCATCCACAAATCAACAAAAGTATAACCTTACCCCTGGCATTATGACCCTCTCCACATCTTTGATAATGTCATCATAATTATCAGGCTCCAGTGGGGCCTCAGTGGGGATCAAGGAACGAAGATACCCCGGTTCCACGTCTGAGCTGACCGGACGCTCCTCGATGTTCTCCAGGTAGTCGGCCACATAGTCCACCATCTCCCTCCCTCTGCGCCGAAACTCTGCTGCATCCATCGTGCCACTGGAATACAGCACAGAAGCATTTATTTCTCACCTTGGTGGTGGTGTATAACTCTCAAAAATATCTAATGACAGGTGTTAAATGTTGATAATAATTTTCCAGGACTAGATTAGAAGGTACAACAATAAAGCCCAAGTATTGAACCATTGATGGGTGAAGGCATTTAAATACACTCAACACGCATCAACAAGTCTCCAACCATAAAAAAATCACACACCTGACATATTAAGCACAACATTGTGTTGAATAACGTTATTTACTCTCTGTCAATATCCGTCCTCACCTACACCTAAACATACATTTAACCCTTCTGTTACCTTGGATGATATTGAGGTCAATATAACATGCAATTTTATAATCTTCAAAAAGCTTTAGGACCCTAACCTAACATAACCATAGTAGTGTGAGAACCACTGATACTTCACATGACGTGGGGGAGGGGAAAATATGGTTCCCGTGAAGATATTGATTGGACCATGAAAGTGACACAGAGGAGAACGTGTCTGAGACTGATTGTGAGGCATCCTCCTCTGATGACATCTCACCTGCAGCCCATCCCCTCATAGTCACTCCCTATTTAGGTGCCCTCACTTGCACTTGTCCTCTGCCAGATTGTCTCGTTTTCCGACCAAGTTCTGCAGTGTTTAGTAGTTTGTTTCTCTGTTCCTGTATGTTCTGTTCCTGCTGGAAACTCAGTAAAGGATTATTATTAGTGATGGCAAGATGAAGCTTCCAGAAGCATTGAAGCTTTCCATCCAATTGGTTCACTCATGGACCGAAGCTTCATGATGCTTCATTTGCTCTACTGCGCCTTCAAGTGGACAATAAAATGTAAAACGGGCAGAGTGATTATAACGACACCATGACTTTGGTGTGTGTGAAGCTTTGAATTGAATTAGTGAACAAATGATGTTTGTGATGGAAATACATGAATTATGAACTTATTAATATGGTGTCTGTCTTCATAATACAATGGTGGGGTCAAAAGGGAAAGTGGAAACAAATTGGGGAGACTGTGCTTATGTTACTAGGGACAACATTTTATTAAATTTTTTTTTTAGCAACATGTCCACAGTGTTGGGCTTATGAAAATACCCTTTCATAGGGCACAGATAAAGCTGGGGTAGAGAGAATATTTAACAATGGTGCATACCTTATTAAGAGCTAACAGCTCAAAATGTTCATCTCCTCTTTCTTGCTGGTTCAATCGCAAAAAAAGAAGCTTGAATACTTTGCAAACAAATGCGCAATAAAGTCCCAAGTCCACAAAATGTGATTGGGGAATCCGTTGCGTTTCGCTGCCCCTTTTATTTCGAATCGCGCACCAAATACAAACCATTTTCTGAATCAGTCACGTGGTACGGCCGGCTCGCGAGGCTTCGAACGTCATCAACACAAGCCTCGATACACGCTTCACACAAATCTTCCTGGATTACTCGACACCCGCTTTGAGGCCTCGACACGAAAGGACACATCACTAATTATTATCCGTTACCTCTGTTTTGTGCGTCGTGCTTGGGTCCCTGGTCTTCGCTCTGTGACACCTGTTGTCTCTCAACCACCAGCATGTGTCTCTCAACACAATACCTTCCAAAAATAGAAAGTTATTACGGTCCGTCTCCCCACTTGTCATCAAAATGGTTCCAGGCCCCACCAGAGATGCTGTCAGCCATGTCCAAGACATGAAATCAGCAGTGGAGCTCTTCATAACACCATCAATCGAAAATAACATACGTGACACATTTACAGGGGAGGTGCATGTATGGGGACAGTTGGAAAGACTTGGATATGACCCTTTTATTGAATATATTGCTGTATGGCATTCAGCTTGTTGCGCTCAAACCGACAAAAATGACCAAAGAACGATATCTCTTTTCAGAAATCATGACCGGGTTAGTCAAGATAATCCATAGACCCTGTTTAATGTACCAAAACTAGGCAATTTACACCAAAACAATTTGGATGAGGAAATATATACAAGTCTTGATCCTTTAATAAGAGCCAAGGGATCTTGGGCAAGTTAATTGGGTTGATGTAATTCCCATTTTTTATTGATTTATAGGCAATAAGGGCGAGGGAAATATTGGTTTTGAAAGTTGCAATCAATTTCAATGGAAAACCACATATTTGCTGCAATCCCATTAAAACCATACATTATCAACAAGTTCAAACAAAGATAAAAAAGTGTACTAAAAGCAGTTGCGAGGTCACTATTTTTAAGATTCGATTAAGATTCCACTACGAGGACACATTTACTTATTAATAAAGTATTGATAAGTTATTCCCATAAATATGGCTTTAATGTGTTCAGAAAAGCAGCATGGACACACACACAGCCATGGTCCTTGACACGGTTTGTATAAGCTTGCACATGTATGTAAGAACCCTGGACCCTCTTAACATATTAAGCTAGTCTGATCATAGCTTAGTTTCCTTTCATTTTATGGACTGACATGAACAGAAAAGCTTGGCCAGAAAAAGCATTTTTACATCTAAAACAATCTATTCGTACAGATTGTTATAAACGCATTCTCTCACAATACAATCTGCCAAAGGACAATTTCATAAACCTGATTAAAAGCCTCATTAAGGTGTCTTAATAACTTAATGAATAAGGGAAGGATGCAGTACCATTTATCTGCTATGCATTGAAACTCGTGCTGCAACAATTCATCATTAACAACAAGCTTTAAACATATCCCTTTACAATACACTGACATGATGGTTATATACATTTCACATGGGCATAGCCCCTTGTTCTGTGACAGCACCTTCTCATTTATTCAACAAGTGTTTAACCCTGCATGTCTCTTTCCCTTGCTGAGAAGCAGAGCCCTTATCCTTAGCCTGATCTCAAATAGGATTAGACGTGTTTGCATGTGTGTGCGTGTGTGTGCACATACTTACATTTCAAAGTGAGAGCTTCAGACTGTGGATCTTTTCCGCTTGTTTAGCGTCCACAAATGGACAAATAGACAGGCACGTGGTGAGTGTGTTTGTGTGTATAAGCTGGACAAGAGACATTTTCTCCTTTTATCTTGCCACTAGCCACCCCCACCTCAACAACCCGACGAGACTAGCCAATGGGAGCGAGGCTCGTGGTCAATACTAGAATTGATTGACTCACAAGTAGTTTCTGAAGCTGTGCTTCTACACATTCAAAATGGCGGAAAATCTGATTAGGTGCATTTTATGACCACCATTGACATTTTTTGTAGAGCAGGTCCAAGTGGACATGTGTACCAAATTTCAAGTCAATCGGTCATTGTTAGCTAAAAAGGCAGGCGTTCTACCTCAAGGGGGCGCTGTAGAGAAATGTATTTGTTCCCAAATGCCAGACCTCCAAATTATCAAATGTTTCACCAATCCTGATATGCAAGTCAAATGTAACAACTTTTGGGATATGATAAAGGCCCCAAAAACACTTTCATTGCTAGAGAATAATAATTCCTAGAAAAACAATAGGTTCCTTTACGACGAAGTCGTCACAAGGACCCTAATAATCAAAGAGAACCATATTATTGGTTATATTACTAACTATTGTGCATACTGAATTTTGCTGGTGATGCTAATGCTAAGAACTCACTTCTCATTTGTAAACACCAATATACACAGTATTTCTGTATTAGCGTCAAGAAGTCTGGATAAATAACAATTTTTAAAAAATCAATAAAATGTCTAATAATGTATTAATAATATTCTTTTTTGTGAATTTCAGTTTTCAAGAACATTTTTATAACAAAAGGAAAATAAATAATGTTTTAATATTTGTTTAACTAAAATCTGCATATATTAGTGAAGCGTCTTTCCCTGCAGGTGGATAATGATTTGCAGAGCCCCGCCCTCAGTAAATGTTAGGTGGCAGCCACAGGAACTGAAGCCAAACAGCGACAGCAATTTTATTGCTCACTCCAAGAATAATTCCAAGCAGAAGAATCAAAAAGACGGACTCAGACACCTGATCTATGATGATCATGGCCTGGACAAACCGACACAGGGGAAAGACACAAACAGGGTTTAGATACACAGGGCTGGTGCAGGTGATTGGACACAGGACTCAGAAACAGGGGTCAAGACCTGCATAGTTGTCTCATTAATTGACCTCAATGGAGGCGTATTTTTTTTCTCCTCTTCATAAGAGTTTGATATTGTTATAACAGGTAAAATAGCAATAAAATAATTGTCTTTATTTGGGTTCATAATTTCATAAATACAACAAACTATAGTTGTTGTATATTTAATATGACTTTATACATACAACTTTATAAGCTGTAATATCAAATTGCTTTTGCGGCTCCAGACAAATTTGATTTGCTGCAAGTAAGGCACAATGGCTGTGTTGGAACCACTGTATTTGTTTATTTTATATATCTAAGTTTTTACAACAACCTTTAGTGAGAACAGTACAATGGCTTTTGATAGGAAAGGTTGCCAACCCCTGGGCTAAACTACAACTCATTTGAAAGTCTTGTTAGTCTTTCACATTCAACCTGAAGTCTACGGGTACAAATAAAGTAACCTAACCTGGAAAACAATACAGCCAATTATATTTGTTATAGTGTACCGGGCACCATATTCTGAATTTCTATCAAGTTTAGTCTTTAAAACTGATACGGTTATTATTCTATGTGGATGTCAATAATGATAGCCTTAATGCTGCATTTATCTCATTATTAGATTTGATCTTCTGTCAGAGAGTACAGAAACCCACTCACTGCTTTAACCACACCCTCTTCTGTAAGATGTAAGATTCGTGTTCAAAGCTCCGGGTCCCGTGGCCGCAGGAAATTCAGGATTCGAGTTAAAGTTTAACAATATTTAATGGCAAAGATAATACTCATGTAGCGTTCACGATCGTGGGGCCAGAAAGGAGGAACTCTCCACAGACGGAGTGCAGCTCCCAGGGAGCCACAGACCGGGGCTGTCTCGAGTCTCCAGACCAGTAGAACCATGTCCCCAGAACAAATGCTCGGCTATTAGTATGGTCATGCAAATGAATTCACACCTAAAGGTTAGTTCCATTGGTCAGTTCAAAGGATGCCGCCATTCTGTTCGCTACGCCAATTAGTAAACAGGCGAGGTCAAAGCTCACTCTTCCGGTCAAGGACAGGAAGTTCCCCTTCACAATAAAACCCTATTATCCTGCCTTCCGAATAAAAGCAACACATTAGGTTTCAATCGGCATCCATTTTAACTATTGTCTAAACAATAAAACATTCATTCATTCTCATGCATCACACAGTTAATCATAACATTTGTCATTAAAACAGAAATAATAAAACAGTGATCCTCTCTTATGTTTCATAATACATTCCTCCAGAATATTCCTCATAATATCCCAAATTAATTATCATATCTTTCTTTATGTATTAATTTAAAACATAAACTTCTCTTATCTACATGTGCAAATATATATAAAATCCACTACAACCTAACAGTCCCTCCTTTTATACTATTCCATAGTATAAACAACTTGTATTGGATTTTATTTCACCGCACTGTAAACATCACTGTAATACAATCTTTATTATCAATACCTGTGGAAGAAAAAACAATATCACTCCCTCCTTTTGACCCTGCTCTGCAAAGTAACTAAAGTCTAGGAGTGTTGTGATCAGATATGTGTCTATCTGTGCGTATGTCTATGTGCATCTTCTTTCTCTGCACTCTCATCTTCTTGATGGTCTCCTTTCTCTGCATGCTCATCTTCTCCATGGTCTCCTCTCTCTGCATGCTCATCTCCTCCATGGTCTCCTCCTCTGTATTCCTCCATTCCTCAATTTCCTCGAGTAAAAGGAAAACAGCAAGTTCAAACACTATATTTATTTTATTATCATCATACTTCTGTGATTTTTTTAATAATTTGAATCAATGTGTTAAAGGTGCACGATACTCCTCTGTTGGCAGCACATCTGTTGGTGAGGTCCATCACAGCAGGCAGCCAGGTACACGATGAAGGTCAACGATGGAGAGACGAGTGTAGCTGTGGGAGAGAATTAAAACACACAGAGCGGCTTTCTGCGCCGGCTCTAACTAAAGTTGGATATCTGAAATATATCTGGAAATAATTTTCATATTTCCCGAACCAATTCTCCAACATGTCTGAGAAGTAGTCATTCTATTTCTATGTTTTCTTTTAATCTTCTCAAAAAATATTTCTTAAGGAACTGAATTATCCAGGTTCGGACTAGCAATCTCAAACTAAATTATCAAGGATCAGATTAGCAATCTCAAACTAAATTATCAAGGATCAGATTAGCAATCTCGAACTCCGTGTGAGGAACAGCTTCTCACCCGTGGGAGGAATCAACTATTAAATGCGCTTCTGTTGTCCAACGGAGTCTTAATTACTCGTCCAATCCCATCTATTTTAAATTATTTATCTCTTAATTTATTTATCTCTGCGGATTATATTATATGTAATTGATCAACTCTATGTTCTTTTAACTATTTCAAATCCTGCTAGGATCTGATTGCGAGCTGGTATTAGTCTGGCTCTCCTCTCTTGCTCGAACACCTACTGAAAGAGGAAATGAAATCTCTCATTTCTTCTCAAAAATATTTGCAGTTAGGTATTTTGTGCCATGACATATTTCAGCTATCTTTGACTTAATCGTCCGATTAGCCCTCTCGACTATACCCTGTGATTGTGGGTGATAGACTGCTCCGTGTGCGTGTGTAATTCCTAGGTGTCTTTCCACCTCTTGTAAGTGTTTGTGTGCAAAGTGTGTGCCGTGGTCAGACCCTATTCTCCTTGGAACTTCATATCTCGGGATAAGTTCCTTCTTCGGCCATTTTAAGACTGTCTTTGAGTCTTCTTTCTTGCAGGGGATCGCTTCCACCCATCGGGTGTATCTGTCGATCATCACGAGTAGGTATCTGAAACCTCTCTTCCGGTTTTCTGCACCCATATCGGTGTAGTCGATGCATATTTCTTTGAATGGAGCATCTGGCACTGGGAACTCTCCTTGTGGACATTTGTATGGTCTTTTCATACTAAAATCATTGCAGGTGGGACATTCATGGTGATGAGTTTCACCATCTCAGTCATATGGGGATGCCACCAGAGGATGGAAATTTCCTCCTCTGTTCTTTTGGGATTCACGTGAGAGGGACCATGTGCCTGTCTGATGAGTCCTTGACACATCCTTGCAGGTGCCACTATGCCCATCATGTGATCTCCAGAGTCCTTTCTTTTGGACGGCTCCATTGTGTGTCCACTGATTCTGCTCTGCTCTGCTTCTTTCTGCATGAGCTTGATGTCTTCTATTCCGAGTTTTGGGAGTTCCGGTGCGGCTATGTCTGTCCTTTGTTTCACATAGCCTGCTGCCTTCTTTGCTGCGAGGTCAGCGGCTTCGTTGCCTTCTGCCACTTTTGTCTTTGTGGTCTGGTGTCCTTTACACTTCATCACTGCTACGTGTCGTGGTAGCAGGATGGCTCTCAGTAATTGCTTCAATTGACTTTTGCTTTTGTCAATGCCACTACTTCTGCTAGCTGTGCAGATGCTGGCTGTGCGATGATTTCCGCAGAAATGGTTGAATGTCTTTTCTCTTGTTGCTGCACGACTGAGTATGCGGCAATATTTCCATCTTCACATTAAGTCCATCGGCCATGTCGTTTGGCTCGTATGAGACTGATATGTAGCTGTTGTAAGACTTTTGAAATCTTATCTTGTCATTGAGAATGCACTTGAGGTCAACTAGGCAAGAACTCCATGTTCTGTGTTGACCTTGAGCTCGAGACACATCACAACATGAGCAGTTTTCTCAATTGCTCTTTTCAGGACTGCCAAATCTTGTGCAACCTGTTTTGACCTTTTTCGATGTGGTCTAACTTCGAGCTGTCGTACATCAGGTCTCTCTCCTCCCTCCTTTTTCTGAAACAAAACAGCGGAAACTATCCCGCTTGATTCAGAAACATCAAGGTGGAAGGGCCTGTTGTAGTCAGGTGTAGACAGCTTTGAGGCTTAGCCAACTTCTTGTTTGGTCTTTGCGAATGCCTCTTCTGCATCATTTGTCCATGTGAGCAGAGCTTCCATGTTTCGGCTTCCTGCTTCAGTTTGCATGTCTCTGAATGGCTGTGTGAGAGACGTGAAGTCAGGAACGTAGTGTCGACTGTAGCCTGTTAGGCCCAGGAATGACAGCATCTCTTGTACTGTCTTTGGTTTAGCTGCACTCAAAATGGCCGACCTCTGTCCCGCAGACAGAGCGCACGAGTCTCCTGAGATCAATCGTCCCAGGAATGACACTGCATTTTTGCAATCTGAGTCTTTGAGCGCTTCACCTCATAACCTGCTTTGGTTAACAGCATTAGAAGGTCTTTCGTCACTCTAAGACAAATTGCTGCAGTGGGTGCAGCTTAACAGCAGATCATCCACGTACTCTACAAGTACTGTGTCTTCCGGTAATATGAAGTCTTTGAGGTCTTGCTTCAGGGCTGGATTAAACAAACCCGGGCTATCTCTGTAGCCTTGTGGCATTACGGGTTTGGCACTTGAATGTTCTGTGCAATAGTGGCTTTGTTGATGGTTCTTAGGTCATGAACCATTCTCCAGCCTCTGTTACCAGATTTTTGGACTGGTAATATCTGTGTATTCCAGTTGGACTCTGCGTCGATGAGTAAGCCTGCTTCATACAATCCTTGAATTGTCTTTCGAATGCCATCTCTTTGTTCTAGCTGAAGCGGATATTGATAGCGCCAGACCGTGTCTTGATCTGGTTTCAAAGTCATTACCACGTTATGTTGAGTGGTGTGGCCAACATCATAGTCTCCTCTTGACCATATTTGTGGTGGCACTTCCAACATTTCATCAGTGGAGGGATGATTTGAGTGTTCCCTTCCATGATTTCTGTCAAGGTCAAGTTGTCGGAGTTGTCCCTTGGAATACGAGTGTTGCTGTATCCTCCAATAGTCACCATTGGGGGTGTGGGACAGATATGGGGATTTGGTTGGAATCCACCTTTCTTTTGAGACTCTCCATCATGGGGCCAATATGTCTTGCTTCATGACCTGCTCTGATCAGTAGTGTGATGTGAGGGGCAGAGTCAGGTCGCAGTGCATACCAGTCTCTTTGGTCTGCAGATAGTAAACATTCAGCTGCAACTCCTTCTTTTCCTACAATTATGGCTTCTGTTCTGATGACTTCAGCTTCACCCTCCTTTTCTTCTTAGGCGGCGGCGTAGTTGTAGGTGCAACGGTAGGGATCTTCTGGCATGACATATGGATGTTGTGTCATAATCCATGGCATCTATGGCACAGGTGATGATAGGTTCTCGCCCATTTGGAACCATTATTCACTGCGCCGGGCCCTCTGGGCCTCTTCATAGAAGATCCACATAATCTTCATCCTGCACTATTCTTGCAGGCATCTGGTTCTGGTTTGGAATGTGTCGTCCAAATCCTCCTCTTTGTGGGCTTCCTCTGCCTCTAGCTGCATCAGGACGACTGTAACATTCCTCAGCCCTGTGCCCAAGTCTGTCACAGATACGACAAGGTTCTCGCCACCTGTCTCTTCTGGATCCTCTGGACTTGTCTCTGTCTTTCTCCTCTTCTTTATATTGGTCCAGGGCTTTGCCCACTGCTTCCTGGATCTGGACGACGAGGTTGCTAACAGCAGCCATCTGCTTTCGCGCTTATGGGCCGTGCTTAGCAGCCTCTGTGTCCTCTTTTGCTATCTGTAGCTTCAGGAGTCTCATTGACAGCTCATCTTTGGTTGCCTTTTCTTCTTCATCATCCTCGTGGTGCTGAGTGATGTGGTGTGTGTGATGTGTTTCTTCCACACTTCAAAGGTGGCATCTGTATGCCCATCGTATGTTGCTCACGACTCAACTTGGCCGGGAGACCTGCTATTACAGCAGCCTTCCACATGTTCAGGTATGTCAGGTTCCTGTCATGTCTGGTGCCTGTAGCTGATTCCCAGGCGTCAGCTGCTTCCTTCAGGTACACCATGGCTTCTTTATCTGACTTTAGCTTGATGCTGGCTAGGTTGGCCATGTCGGGAGTATCTCTGGGATTATATGGCTTGTATTGAGGTGTGCCATTGCTCAATGTCATGATAGGTGCCTGAATCTGGCATTTCCCTCTTCTTCTTCACAGCACACTGGGCTTGTTGCTGCCACTGACATCTGACTGTGTCGTGGTGGAGGCTTGTAGCTTATGCCTTCCTTTGCTCTCCTCGGGAGGTGTTGTCGTGATCCCTGGAGGCTGTCTCCTCCTCTGCTGTCTTGGAGGCTGTCTCCTCCTCTGCGCCAGTTGCATAGCACAGTTAATTGACCGGAAAGGTCAAGCAGGGCTCCTCTTCTTCTGAGATAGGGGTGGAGGGGGTTGGGGCCTTGAGTTGGCTCCTCTTCTCGCTGAGGTGTCGCAGTTGGCCATGCGATTAGAATGGAGGCTCAGAGCTGGAGGTGGGGGCTCTGAGCTGGAGGTGGGGTGCCACCAGGACGCAGTCCATATGCGTCCATCGCCTGTTTTTCGGTTAGGGATGGCGTTAATGAGCGAGGGAGTGGTATCTGGGTGGGACCTATCTCCTATTTGTATCTATTGGGACGCTCTGAATTGGGGAGGTCATGACTTGGTGCCTCTCCTGGGCTTCCTCCTCTGCCTTTCTTAATGGTAATGTGATGGACTGACGTTGTCTTTACCCTGTTCTGACAGCTCTGCTTGTGACAGTGCACCTTCCTCTGCCTTTCTTTCCCTCTCTTTCTTCCACCATAATTCTCTTCTCATTAGGTCCCTGTCTTCCTCCTCTCTTTGCTGACTTTGTCTAGCATCCCTTTCTCTGCCCTTTTCTCGGCCAGCTAATGCCCTCTGCAGCTGTGCGACCTTGTTCATCAGGTCTGCGACTGTTCTGCTTTCTGTGGAGTCAAACTCTACACTGCCTCCTAATAGTCTCTCTACTGGGGCCATGGTGTGTGGAGCTTCTCTTTTAAGTGGGCTGTGGGCGTACGGGGGAGGGTATTAACATATTATGGGATAGATGGAAGGGGTGGGAACTGGGGCTGATGACAGAAGTACAGGGGCTGTCTCCATTGACAGCTCTTTATTCCTGTTTGTTTCTTCTTTGGGGTCTTTCGGGGTGTTGCTTCTTCCTGGCACCTCCGGGCAGTGTTGTCTTCATTCACCGCTATGCCATGTCGTGGCAGTCTTGCCTACACAATGGCTTCATTGGTTCTGGTGACGTCTGCTGATCGGGACGTGAACCAATTTTCCTCTCTGTTTGTCTCTCAGCTTGAGCACTCTCATCAGAGTAACTTCTGGTCTTCTGTGGGCCCCTCCAGGGTTGTTACGTCAAGTAAACCCTCGGTATGACATTGCTGAACATATTTCCTCAGCTTCTTATTCAGTCTTTGGCTTGAACTATCAGGTTCATAGCAGCATAGAGGATGTCTTCAATCCAAGCGACCTGAGTCTTGATTGAAGTTGGCTCGACATTTTCCGAGAATGGGTACTGACTGGCTTTATATAAGGAAATGTAAATGTAGAAGGAAAAATAAAATTTCAGATTAAAATTTATCCAAAAAATTAAAAATTAATTTTTTTTGAATAAATTAAAAAATAAAATATTTTCACACTATGTGTCTAACGTGCAAGTGTGATGCGATTGGGAAAAATATTCAAGTTAGGAAGGGAAAAAAGTTATACACTGCAATTGGACAATAATAGGTTAGACAAAAATGGGAAAAAGGTGTTACTTTATGCAAATGGTTACAACGATTACGTACAATCCACACAGCCAAGCACAAAGAAAATGATACAGCCTTCAGCTGTCAAAAATGGGAAAAACTTGTTATTTTATGCTAATGACTCACTAGGGGCCCAATCAGTATAAGTGGGACTCTGTCCAACACTTTATACAGGCTTCTCCTGTGTACTTTTAATAAGCAAATTATTTAACAGGGGCCCATTGGTATAAACGGAACTCTGTTCTACGCTTATACAGGCTTCTCCTGCGTTTCAACCAAATCAATGGGAAAAAACTTTATTTTAAGCAAATTTTTAACAATTACTTTTAACCGCCAAGCATAAACAAGCAAATGATGATCACAAAAACTGCCAATTATGAGAAAAGCAAACGATAAAACAATTACTTTTAATCAAAGAATCGTCAATAATGAAAAACAAATGGCATGAGAACCAAAACCGCCAATTATGAGAAAAGCAAACGATAAAACAATTACTTTTAATCAAAACCGGTAATGATGAGAAATCAAACGATATGTCTTAATCAAAATCCGACAATCATGTGTAAAGCAAACGATAAATCAATTACTTTTATTCAAAAAACTGGCAATAATGAGAAAATCAATTGCTGTAATAAACTGGCAATACTTAAATCAAAAAGAATAATGCATCAGTGGTTTATCACTGTCCTCTTTCACTATTCAACGTTTGCCAATAAGGTTAATCCCTAGGGCACTCCATGGGGGGTGGGGGGGTTCAACCACTAGGTGTCAAACCTGATGGTGAATGGCTTTCACTGGCAAAGACGTGTATTCTAAACACTTGTGACCCACATGTGGTCTTGCAGGGGGAAAAAAAAAAAAAAAGGTTATTTTATAACCCTTTGTCTGTGTCCTCTGATCTCCTTTTTCCTCTCTTCTCTCAAAAAGGTTTAACTACTTATTCATCAGGGGCTCAAAATGGTATAAGTGGGATTCTATTCTACCCTTATCCTGTCTTCCCTATGCTTGTCTCTTCTAATTATGGAATATATATATATATATTTACAGTATTTACAACAATAGCACGCTGTACTGCATAGAAAACTGTCCCAAACGGTCCCAAGGTAGGTGGGGCTCTTGCTCTCTTCACTCTACAGACCTGTTTGTAACAACTGGTTTATCACGGTAACTTATTTATCTTATTTCTTACAATAGCCCATATCAATTCTTGCGCCAGTCTTCGCTGGGGGACTTGAACCCTCCACGCTGCTAATCAGTCGCGTCGCGGAACGATTTATCTATTGTGGACTACTGGACGTTAAATTCAATGTGCGTCCCTAAAGAGTCTAAGGCGGAAATGTTTGTAGCGGACAATAGATTATGGCGAATAGCTTCTACGTAACGCTCACTAACTCCTCACTGTGGGGAGTTTAAATTAATAAACTCCGGCAGGCCGCTCTCACGGACTTCAACTCTTTAGGAACAATGCGGCACTATCTTCGCGTAACCAGTCTCGTTCAATATGCTCGTGCGACTTACAACAGAAATACACACATTTAACAGTACAACACAAAACAAACATAAAAACACTAAATGAGCATCATCTTCACCACGGACCTAGCTTAGTCCTTATTCTATGTCGTGTTTTCACGCTAAATGTTTTAGCCTGGTCCAACAAGCTCCGCACCAATCCACACGCTAAAGTGTCTATATTAAGCTATGCAGGATTCGATGAAACAGGTTCCAAGCTTACCGATAATGAGTTGGCCATGGTGTGGAATGGCGTGGATCTAGCGGGCCCAGTTCCTCAGCCACGAGGCCACAGCAGATCACGTCAGGGTCACCAAATTGTAAGATTCGTGTTCAAAGCTCCGGGTCCCGTGGCCGCAGGAAATTCAGGATTCGAGTTAAAGTTTAACAATATTTAATGGCAAAGATAATACTCATGTAGCGTTCACGATCGTGGGGCCAGAAAGGAGGAACTCTCCACAGACGGAGTGCAGCTCCCAGGGAGCCACAGACCGGGGCTGTGTCGAGTCTCCAGACCAGTAGAACCATGTCCCCAGAACAAATGCTCGGCTATTAGTATGGTCATGCAAATGAATTCACACCTAAAGGTTAGTTCCATTGGTCAGTTCAAAGGATGCCGCCATTCTGTTCGCTACGCCAATTAGTAAACAGGCGAGGTCAAAGCTCACTCTTCCGGTCAAGGACAGGAAGTTCCCCTTCACAATAAAACCCTATTATCCTGCCTTCCGAATAAAAGCAACACATTAGGTTTCAATCGGCATCCATTTTAACTATTGTCTAAACAATAAAACATTCATTCATTCTCATGCATCACACAGTTAATCATTACATTTGTCATTAAAACAGAATAATAAAACAGTGATCCTCTCTTATGTTTCATAATACATTCCTCCAGAATATTCCTCATAATATCCCAAATTAATTATCATATCTTTCTTTATGTATTAATTTAAAACATAAACTTCTCTTATCTACATGTGCAAATATATATAAAATCCACTACAACCTAACAAAGACCATTACCTCATAACTTTTGAGTTCAGACTCCCAAAGTGTACGCCGTTAGACAGAAGTTTCTACACCAGATGTCTAGCTGACAGTGCTGTAGCTAAATTTAAAGAAGCGATTCCTTCTGCATTCAACTCACTACCACGTCTCAATATAAAAGAGGACTCCTTTGCTAACTTTAGTCCGTTCCAGATTGATCATCTTATCGATAGTGCTACAGGCTCAGAGAGAGTGACACTAGACTTGATAGCCCCTCTAAAAAAGAACACAATAAAACAAAGGAGGTTTTCTCCCTGGTATAATCTTTAGACCCGCAAATTAAAGCAAACATCACGAATGCTTGAAAGCACACGGCGTTCCACAATACTCCAGGGGGTTCTCCAATCTTCCGATGTTTGCGTCACCCAGGTACGCTTGGACCTCCACTGTTGCGTCCGCAGTGACTCTCTGGAGTTTGGACACGTCCCATTTCTTCTTCCAGTGTGTGGTGTAGCATTGATAAAAGGGGAATTACTTTTGACCCGGACAATCTCTTCTCCTCTGACAGCTCAACTGTGGCATCATTAAAAGGGGACAACACTTTCAGACTTTTCTGCAATAATGTCAAGACACTGAACCCCCATTTGTTCCCATTTTACAGTTCATTACAAAGTTGGAGAAACCAATAGGAAAAAGAAGAACAAACTGTTTTAAGGAAAACCAGAGAGCAAAGGATCTGATCTCTTACCGTCTATGTATCTTTCATACACTTTTATTCAAATTGTATTTGTAATGGCAAGGTTACAGATGGGTGTACCTGAGAAAACAGGAAAAATTATGAGGCAGGCCAACTGCTGTATTTTTTTCCTCCTTTTCACATGTCAAAAAGTACAAAGTAGGCTTATCTAATGAGGTAAAATGCGAATATACAAAATTATAGCTATCTTAATTCACACTCTCCTATTTCATTATTATGTTTAAATCAACATATTTGGTTTCATAACTTGGTATAAAAAAAACAGTTTAGCTGTTTAATTCTTATTGTGGCCTACGTTAAAGACGAGACTATTGCAAATGGCGGCCCTGCTCAGGTAAGAGGGACTACCACAGGCTAACTGAACAGACAGCAGATGGAAATTAGTCTCTCTGGCTCACTTACAGTGTTACTGTTTGATTGGTGTGCATTGTCCCTGCAAAATAGACCGCAATTAAAAAAAAGTAACATTTATTTAGCATGAAAACAACTCATTAAAACATCCAGATGATTCACTTAATTATGAATAAATATTTTACGATGTGCAGAAGTCAGAAAACACCTGGTGATGCACTGCTATGCTATCATATCAGTCTTAATCCAATACTCACACAATCTGCTTGGTAAACATTGGTCCGCAATTTATTCATATGGTAATTGGTGCACTTGACATGTTACTAAGCAGAGAAACAAATAATAAATTAAGAGGAAGGCAAACATGGCTTCTTCACTCAAACTCTTTTCAAACTACAAGAAGACCAGAATCTCGAGGCGAAACCACAGCGCTGCACTGTCACCTACTGGGCATAGGTTAAAATACACTTCTGAGGAAGTTGGTATTATCGATCCTTCTATTTCCGCACGGTTATTGTCGACTAAGACAGTACTAATGAAAGTTCAGGAAATTACCAAATATCACAGAAATTCCTCATATCAAATAAACAATCTCAGACAGTGTGGATGCTCTCAGTTCAGGGGTCAAGCTGGTAAACAGTTTAAAGACAATCTCAGGGAAACCAATCTACAGACAAACACTCCAAATACTCATATACTGATGTACAGCACTATAGTACAATCTAATATTTTAGAGTAAAACAATAAAAATGTCCAGTAAATGGGACAGTCTTGCTTGGGGAACAATATTCCATACAATACAAACTATAGCCCTGAACATTATAAACTCTCTATTTTCTCCACAAACATACTTTCAGAATGTTTGTGTAAACATTTTTTTGGGGTTGTTTTGCACACTGCAAACCTTCAAAGATGTAAATATTTTTTCATATATTTTTTCAAACTTTAAGCCTTGGGACCCAACTATTTTTGCATGACTGATAATCCAAATGGTGTGACCCACCACGCCAAGGTTACATTCTCAGAAGGATCAATGCAGTGTTCTCACTGTGGGACTCACATCCACCTGGCTTCCTTTCCATCAGCATTTACATATCACAAAATTAATCATTTGCTGGATTTATTGGTTCCACGTGCTGCAAAATTGTTCCCCCCGATAACTGCTAACATCAATCTAGCAATCAGCCCTTGTTATGCACTATCTAATGGAAGTTAAGAGGACAAGACTAGTAATGATAATAGTGAATATTGTTACGCATCTCAATCTGCAAAACAATAGTTATGACAACCAATGCACATGCAGTATTATTTGTAACACTGTATAACTCGATTCATACATCGTATACATACATAGCAGTGTGTCATCCTCAAGTTGGCACTTGTTTTTCACAGGCCCTCAATAAAGACAATAATGTGTTTTGTTAAAGTCATTAAAAGCCATAGCATAAGATGTGAAAACACTATTAATGTTAAAAGAAACTCGAGAAAAAAGGCATTTCAAAATGTCGTAAAATATCAGAATAGTATGTGAAAAAAACTATAGTGAGTCAAACTATATCTTACAAGTCTCAGTATGGTATGTTAAACAAGTCTGAGTATAATGTCTTATTATATTATTATGCCATCTTCCTGTATTCTGTTTGATGCTGCCTGTATCAATAACTCAGCGCAAAATTCAAGTAGAATTATTTAATCCAACTACTTCTTTCCCTTTTTATATTCATTCAAAATTGTCATAATTTTGAAGATTTATTTCCTTTTTTTTTCCATGGCTGTTCTTGAATTCAGTTTTATTGTTTGGAATGAGCAACTACCAAGCCTAGTCCTGGCTGTTTGATGTCCGGACAGGAAAATAAGACGGATGAAATAAGACTTCAGGCTAACCCAGCAACAGGAGGTCAGTGACTACATCTTTTCAGAGAGCTGGCTTCATTGTGGCTTCCCGAGTCAAGGTGCACTGGACAGAGGACGAGGGGGTGGACTCTGCGTTTACATCAATGTTGCTTGGTGCTCAAACAGTCGAAGTTCAACGACAATGTTTTCTTAGACTTTCTCACAAACAGACCCCAGGCAGTCTTCATGTTTGAGCTTTTCACGGGAGCCCCCCAGGGCTGTGTGCTCAGCCCTCTCCTGTTCACTCTGTACACAATACCACGGGACAGCAGAGGCAGCCCTTTTTTTTGCATGGCTTTTCTTGAATTCAGTTTTATTGTTTGTATATATTTTTTATTTTGGAAATATTGGAAAATTGTGTATTTGTGTATTGTTTATCATATGCTCTACATCTTTAATCTTTTACATTTTTGCTGTGCTGCAATAATTAAATCTAAAGGACAGCACAACACATTATAATGGATAATTATAACCCAATAATACAGCTCTAAATAAAGAATACAAATGCATAGAGACAAAAAAATCATAGTTTCTTTGTTTGTGAAAGAGGAATAGACCAACAATTCTTATTTTTGGATTTGAAAAAATAATTCCCTCTACATTGCATCTGTCCCTCTATGTGCCTTTAGGAATTGACATTCCACACAATAACCACAGTGAAACGAGGGTCCTGTAAAAGCCCATATTTTAACCATCATCCAAATGTACAGTTTTGTCTTAAAAAACAGGCAATATGACCTTGTCATACCGTGACCTTGTGTTTTACAGATCAAACTAATAAAAAAAATATATATATTTTTGAATAAAGTGAATGGACAGGCCATTACCGTTGACTGTAATCAGGGGCTAAGAATTAATCTAATACTGAATCCTCATCTGTATTTATAGAACGCATGACTTTGTCCTCAGGGATTAGGATGCTCAGAAGACTGAGCAGCACAGCGTGTTGATTGTGTGTCTGTGTGCGTGTAGGTGTGTGTGTCTATTCCTGTAATCTTGATTTTAGTACACTGAAGGGAAGGGACAGCTGGATTTGCACTACTCTTTCAGTAATATACTGGGAACAGAACCTGTAACGTGTCATGGCCTGTTTGAGCTATCGTTGTGTCCAGATAGAGATATTTCATACTCTCATCAGTGGTTTGGTTTTGTTAAGACCACGACACCCACTTCAGTCTTTTGTCGTGACCCTGATATATTGAAAATCTTTTAATGAGGATTTAAAAAGAGATCCAAACATTAGGCGGACTACAGTAGACTTTATTCAAATAAACTCACAGCCAAGCCAACGAGAAAAAACTTTGCAGTAACAGAGTCACACTTTGACACCTCATGAATTAACAACACGGTTTGGTGACGTCTAACCACACATTTACATATTTCCTGATGGACATATGGTACTGTGTGTGTATATATATATATATGTATTTATTGTGGATGTGGACAACTAGCAGGAAAGTTGAGGCTACGAAGTCAACAAGTCGTAGATGATGTGAAGGATCCTAGATTCCTGGTACACACAATGTTGTCCTGGAATGATCTTATGTGCAGTCAGGCGATATAAAATATATGCACCACTTAGATTTTAAACTCTATTTGATAATCAATTCATCTCTGAACACAGAAACATAATTATACACTATAGGGTGATTATGTTAAGACTGTGTCGCTAATAAATTCCATGTATAACTGATTGGGAATAAGCTTAATAGATAAACACACTGTAGACCCCCAAGTAGCACCATTTCATGCTCATGCAATGGATTTACGGATAAAGAGCGATTGTCTTGTACAGTTTTGGGAAATACTGGACCTCTGTGCTTAAAACACTATATGAAGTTATAGGAATTATTTATCCAAACATATGCCTGCCATTATATATTAACCACCACTAATTCACCTCATGACCTCTATATTAATAATAAATTAATGCACAATTGGTTTGCCTTATTCCTAGGAGCAATGTTTGGATTCTCGAACTTTAGAATCTATGAAGCCCTGTTGCACACCCACCCAGAGAACAACACCCATCAATTCATTCACAGACACACAATGTGCACTAAATTCACCCAAAACCAACCCATGTTTTGTTTTTCCACCCAGAGAACAATACCCACAAATTCATTCACACATACAATGTGCGATAAATTCACCCCAAACCAACTCATGTTTTTTTTCCCCCGTAGAAAACACAGAAGTGGCGTAGACAGAAATGATAGGTCCGCAGCGGGATGATTGCATTACATAATCATTAAAAAGTTAGCGAAAAAAGCAAAGTCAAGGAAGGGAGAAGTTGCAGATCGAAAAAAAAGCTAATATCCGGAACCTGCATTCTTTTCTTTTCATATACGTTTTGTAACAAGATATTTTCACACGCATTGACCCAACAAGATAATGACCACTGTTTACTATAACATGGCTGCGGACAGAAAGATACCTTGCTGCTGCTTGTTCATTCCCTTTATGACATTTGACATTTACAACATGGAACTCTGAGTTGGTGTCCTCACATCGGTCCTACTTTTTGCATTAGGGTGGACAGCCCCTTTCCAGCCTTTTGGTCAATGATTCTCTTGCAACAGCTCACAGGACAGCTGCGTGATGTGCCTCCATGCATGTTGGATGTGTCTCGAGTCGGTGCTGGGTGCGCAGATAGCGAAGCGCAGGACAAAGATGCCGGAGAGCTGGCAAGGCACCAGGTGGATCTCTCTGCTATTGGTGATCCTTTTTAGCAGGAGCTGGTTCAAATCATTGGAGCCCTGAGAGGAGAAAGATAAAAGGTTACAAAAATAAAGCTCACCTTGTTTAGATATTCAACAGACAGGATTGCTATTGGTCATAGTGCATTGTGTAGTGTTTCCTAACTAGAAGTTCTATATTCACCCCGAACTGTGTTGTCACCCATGTTTAGGAATGAGCCGATTAGTTTATTCCATTCATGCCATGATTTTTTTTTTTTAAATGACTCACACTACAACATTTTCTTCGTCGCTTCATAGCTCACCTGTAATTGAGTTGCAGATGACTATTTAGCCATTTGAAGGGTAGGTCATATGTGTAAGAAATACTGGGCCAGTACAATAGATACATATTTGGTGTCATTTTATGACAAACATTATTAAAATGAACTATAGACCTCAGCCAATGTAAACTATAATGTACCAAAAAGTACGAGGGAATCATTTTGTACAATTCTGCTGCTGCAGTTGAACCTCGCATGTCAGATCTATGTGTGCATCATATCGCAGTTCTTTAATGTTGGATGATTGTACCTTGAGTCTGAAGCAAACCAGTCCCATGACGACCTCGGCACAGATCTCAAACCTCTTGTCCGCTCGCACGAGACTCTCAAATTCTTTGGCCAGGGCCACTTGCTGCAAAGAAAAAACATAAATAATGTACTATGACTCATACGCCGTTTGTAAAATGTAGTGTGGATGTAGATAAAGGTACCCACATGTTTTAATTAGTCTGCAGAGATTAAAACCAATCATTTCTATGATTCTCACTAGGTGGCAGTGCTGTATCATTACCAAAGAGCCAAAGAGATCAGAGGACATTTTCAACTGATTCAGTCTGTACCTCTCTAGACTGTATCCCCCGTCTATGAATTAAATGTAACCATCTGTAATTGTTGATAGCAGAACACATTAGATTGATAGAGCATATTAAGGGATAGTCGTACACACCGTGGTAGAAAGCACTGCCTATAGGCTACGTTCAAAATCAAGACTCTGCAACATGAAATAGTCTGAATCAAAATCTGTTCCCAGGAAATGTAAGTGCAGTCCTTTTAAATTTCAAATGACAATGTGCGATCAAACAAGCTCTGACAAACACATTTATCTGCTTATGATCAAATGGCCCACCTGGACATTGAAGGCATAGTAAAACACTAAGAATCGCTTTTGTCTTCTTAGCCTGAAATGAGCTCTTCATATCTACATAGAGAGCGTGTCCTCTTCACTGAGTCCTCCGTGTTGCACCGCCATTTCTCCAAAGTAGCCCAGTACAGAAAAAACTATTATTACATGTCATTTAGCTGACGCTTTTATCCAAAGCGACTTACAATAAGTGTATTCAACCATGAGTAAAAACTCCGAACAATGTACCTGAAGGCCACCATAGTTCTTCGACACACTTGTGTCGGTAACGTGAGCCTCAAAGTGCAAAACCGTGGTATCGAATCCATTGCTCTTAAAGTAGTATTATTATTAGGTTGGCTTCTGAACGAGGCGAACAGTGTTACCATGGTTTTGCACTCAGCAGCTCATGATACGACAGTCTTGGGAGGGGAGATATGAACAAAGGGGTAGTCAGCGGGTTGCAACCGGCAACCACACCGCCAGATGCCACCAAATCGTTACATACTGTCCCATTAAGGGAAAAGATACATGGTGGATCATTCAGTTGGACTCCTACCTTGCGTATATAAGCCTGCAGGCCTTGGATTCCATAGGAACGGAAGACAAACCACATCTTTAGTGAGCGAAATCTTCTTCCAAGTGGAATCTGCCAATGCTACAGGATGGAGGAGGAAGCGAGTAAGAGAGTGGTTATAGTTTTAAGTTCGGCAAATTTGAAGCCAACTGTGATTATTTGATTACTAGCTAATTGTAGAAACTAAATTAATATTGATTCATCTTACCCTATAATCTGTGATAATCCCTGTTGAAAGAAGAAACAGTTCAGGAATCAGTAAAAACAAATGTCACATCACAAAGGAGTAATGAAGATTGTGAATGGTGCGTCATCGAGCTATTCTAGGGTCAGTCTGCATTCTCGTCTTTAGATTATCATACTGAAAGCAGATAGTAAAGCAACGGAAGAGAACCTGCACCGATGAAGGCGAATCACCAACGCTCTGACATTGAACATTTGCAGCTTACATTTTGATTACGAAACAAGCTGCAAATCCACATGTGGATGGACATCAGACAGCTGCACCCTGCATACCCACACCCTCCCACTGGTTCTCCAACACACTCTGCGGGCCCTTGCTTTGATCTGACTCGCCCATATCCCAAGGCCCTGTGAGGCTGACTGGCTGGCTGGCTAGCTATCGACTCTAGCTTCCCGAAAACGTTGGGCCAACCGTAATTCGGACCAGGTAGTCTTCCTTTTATGGGGGTCGCTCCTCCTAGTTTGAACCACCGGTCAGTATCCTGGCTAGGCTAATGTTAGCATTCAGTAGCCAATCAGAGGCAGAGTAAGGGTAGGTATTCCTGCAAGGCATACTGTTTAGGCGGGCCCTCACGGATCACAAATACATTAAATTAGCTAAACTACAGGTAGAAAATAATTACAGAACTGTATCACAAAAGACAAACTGTTTACACACACACACTTTTCACTAGCCTCAAACCTTGTTGACAGAATGCATTCCCTATACCCAAGTCGAAACACTGAGAAATCTCCTCAAGCTCCAGAGCACTCTCACACACATACCTGTCTAATTGTCACACATTTATCTTGATGCCTGTGTTTATCTGGTTTAGGCTACACTACACTGGTACACTAACCACCTTCCTCACGATGTGAACAGTAAACAAGTTCACAACTGTTCATTTTTGCCACTATGTTATGCAATAGACCCCAGATTTATCCGACCTGATCTGTGATCATGAATTCAAATACTTAAGTGAAATGACTCAACCTGACTCCTGGTTTTCGTGTTTCAGGTAGAGTGGGTCCACATTGAAGGCTCCAATGATGTCCTCTCTCTTCTTCACCCTGTTGATTAGATTCGATTCAACTTCAAACTCATTGCAATGAGCACAGATACTAAGACAATAAAACTAATAGTTAATAGGGGTTGAAAAAAAATCTTTACACCATATATTACATAACCATTTAAAATAAATACCAGATATAAAACCTTTAGATATAAAACATTTTCCTTCCACACAACATTTTTCCTTGAGGTTTGAAACCCATCTGTCTCCTTTTGCAGAGCATTTGTTCAATGCTGACAAAATGGGCATCGGGGAGGCGTAGCTCTATTTCTACTGTAAAAATGTAATGTAGATGGACTACTCTTTGTTACTTCATGGGACCATGAGAGCCTCGTGGTAAATTGTTAAATGAAAAAATATTTTAAATATCATAAATTAATTCCATACAATGCATGTCTCCTCCTCCAAAACAAAATGTTGCTCTGCCATCCTGTTGACATGCTATTGTTTCTCCAGTGTGTGAAAAGCTTCTTTAAATACTTTAATGACTCGTGAAGAACAAAAACCACACCACACATTTCTAATAGCAATCTCCACTACCAGTTTGCTTGAGAAACAGGTAAACAAATGTGATACATTTTTGTGATTTAGACACACTTAATTTTTTTCATATTTCATGTATTGAATGTTCAAACATTCCCTGCTTACTCATCACGCTTGAATGAGAGTTTGCCAATTGGGCACTGAAACTTACGACCAGTTTGGTCTCACACAGTATATTAAAATGCATAACTTACCACATTGTAGAGCAGTCAAAGTTGACTAAAAGCCATTTGTGTGGGCTGAAGTTGAAAGAGTCTGCAAACTTTAAAAGAAACAATAATGAAGTAATGATAATGATTCTCTAGAATAAAAAAGGTATGATGCAAAAAAAAAATATCAGTAGCTTTCAGTCAAGTCTGCATATTCTGCTGTATATTTTTTACCAAGATCTAAGAAGTTGCCAAGAAGAAATAGAAATGGAATAATTGTTCATGAAAGTGCTAATATTTTCTAATGTTTCAGCACAGCTTGAACAATGTGTTTTGGCCAACACACACTCAATAATACATCTTAATTTTCCATTACTGATGCAGAGACAACCTTTTCACCAACAGCATTATCTGGACTAAAGCAGACACGATTTATTTGAAATGCAAAAGAGGAACATCCAGCCAACAGCTCACAGAGCACAAGAAAAATAACCCTTTCCTGGCCGAGGTTTAATCAAAGGGAGAAAAACCTTTCCTTATCATCCGTTTGTTGGCTATCTCTTGTAATATCCGTTTCTCTACCTCCACAAATGCAATAACACAGCGTAAAGAGACAATGTGAGACAGACTCCTGGCTGACAGTTGCCATATTGACTGATTTAACCTTTTGAAAACCAATCTATTGTTTAGGTTTCTGCTTGAAACTAAAAACGATGTATCTCAGCAACCACAAAGGCTATTTGATTAATGTGTTATAATAAAAGGCAACCCATGTGTGCTTTTGTTCAAATGTGTAAATATTAGTATATTTGTTACTGGTTAAGAGTACAAAAAGATGAAAGAATTGAATTTTCAGGTTTGCCTAGGGAAAAAAAGCACTTTCTGTCAGGATATGTAGTGTTGTGTCGTGTCGTGTGTCGTGTTTCCTGTTTTATTTTGAAGTCCTTGTCTCTCGTGTCCTCTGTTTCTCTGCACTTCCTGTCCCTGTGATTGTCTGCCCTGTCCCTGATTGTTTCCTCCTGTCTCCAATCACCTGCACCAGCCCTCTGTATTTAAGTCCCGTTCGTGTCATTCCCCTTGGTCGGTTCGGCTTGTCTAGATCATGTGTGTGAGCCTGTTTTGTTTGAATCCTGTTGAGCATTAAAGTAGCCTTTTCCAGTGTTGACGGTGTTTGGGTCCAGTGTCCTGCAGCTGCGCACATAACACTTTCAGGATGATTATCTCTTCGAAGGATGCAGAGAAAAGGTCACAGAGATCATAGCAACATATGTGAACAGTCTCTCTGCAAAGTTTGACTTTGCAAAAGTAAAGCAGAACAAAGATAGAGAGGTTTTAGTACAGATTAATTAGGCAAAATGGGCATTTGGGCACCATCTGTGCAACATTTGTGACTGCAAAGCGCTAAAGCGATTCATGTTGCTGTGTTCTTTAGGTCATATCTCGGTGATGCTTTGGTGCAGAAGGATTTTCTAAAGATGTTTAGAATCCTCTTGATCTTTGCTATCTGTCTATTTCTGATAGCACCGAGCTACGAGTTGCTAGTTCCGAAAACGTGCTGTGGGCTGACAAAATGATGATTATGATATTTTAATAATTTTTTCAGTTGGTGTTTGAGTTGTGTGGAAATGGCTTACTGATTCTTGTAGCCCAAGTTTTCTGTTTAATTTTATGTATAACATCAATATATTTGCTCATATTTATTGTAGTGTTTTACACAGTCTAACTATAATATAAACCATGGCCCCCTAATTGGTTTATTGCACAACCGTGTCAAAACTCTGTTGTGTTAAAGTGTTCATGCACTGTGTGAACATGAATGCGTGTTTTTAAACACCTCAATGCCATTCAACAAAGGCCGAAATTCAGGACAGATGAATGCACTCCCTGCATATGCTGCATCAATGTGCATCCACACATTTTCCTTATTACCTGGAACACACACAAAACAGAGGGGTTATTAACATCCGTAAAATGATTACTTCTGGCAATACAAGCACTGATTTCTACAAACATATATTCATAACACATCAATCTATTAATTGAAGTTATCTGATTTTAGGTAGGTATTATTCAGGATCATTACATATACCATGACACCCTTATGATTTGGATGTTCCTTCTAAATACCCTAGCCTCAAATCAAAGTGTGTGTTGTAAAGCTAATACAGCTAATAGGGCATGACAATGCTTTTCCTCTTGTAAAACAAAAACAAAAAGTGTATTCTGATGCAAATGTTAACTCACAGATTGGCCCCAGTTCGGTAATATTGTCAAAAGCACAGGATGCCGTGGTACCAAGGGTCGCACAGAACTGAAAGACACCAACATACAAATCATCAACACCCTAAAGTGCTGGGTTACCCGTGCCATGTTCTTTCTTTCTCAATGTCACAGATTGGATCTTAACAAGGTTGAAAAAACAATAAAATACAAATTCACAGTTATTGCAGCTACTGTAACAAATGGTTTTCGTACAAACACAGATACAATTAGTTTATTCAAAAGGTAGATCCGGTCGTCACTTATGATACACACAGATGATTCCAATCTGCTGGACCATTGTAGCCTCCTGAATATATTATTCACAGGAATTATTGTCCTTAACCAGATACTTTAGGTTCAACACAAACAATGTTATCCTTCAGCAGAAGCCTTAGGGTGTGCACAGCAGCATCACACATATTGTATCATTGTATTTGACTGAGCAGGTGTGTAAGTGTATAGCAACAGAAAGTAATGACTGATGAAAGTAAAAAATGTATCATATCTAATGATGGAGTTGATTTTTGTGTCTGTCTTTGTGCAATAGCTTTGTGATAGTCGGCTGCATGGATGCAGATTTGTGTCTTCTTACGTAGAAAGGGATGAGTCCAGCTGCTTTGTCCTCCTCCAGCATCTTCTTAAGCATGCTTCCTCTGACAGCATAGGTGCTATCTGTGGGAACCATCCTAATGGTCACGTCTCCAATCAGAGAAGCACGCTCCACTGAGGAATGAGCCTTCGGAAAGATATGCAACATATGTGAAATATCTGCGGTTGCTAAGAAGACAAATCTTAACAGCTTATTTCTTATTCATGGTTAATGAATGATTTTATATGGTTATATTGTGGAGATAAGCCTGCACTAATTATCTACAATATAATACTAAGCAGAAAGAAATACACACAAGACACAAGGCATGTGCACCCAGAGATTAGATTTGAATGGTGTTCTTCAGTAGAAACACCATCAACTGTTCTCCCTATAAAAGGTCTGTGTGGCCCTCAGGCGACTTCCTAACCCAATCACAGTCAGCCTGGTATTAAACCTGACCAGAGCTAGCTACTGCCTGAATGACTCTCTGTCTCACAAAATCACTGAATAACTATGTCATTGTTACTGAACCTTGTTGACTGAGACAATATCTGAGGAAGTATTAAAAACGCATGAGTCAAGTCAAAAATGTGGATCGAATTAGAATGAGACTTAGCTTAGCCTTTGCATTAACCATGGCAAAAGTGAGATTGTAAATATTTCTTTGTGCTTACTTGCTCAGAGGTGTACGCCACCAGTTTGGATCGGATTTCACCTTCTGATAATTCGGAGTTGGCGGCTCGAATCCTTCTGAGTGTTTTACAGCGGGCAGCGAGCAAGGCCATCAGGGTTGCCTCACTGGCTGATCCCTGTTGGAGAATGAGAGGGAATTTGTAAAGCACTGCCTCTCCACTGTTTAAACCAGACTTAATAGTTTCCTGTATTTTCATAATCCTACTTTTGGTATAATTTGATACAGAGTACAGGTTGTTGCATCTTATTAATGTACCGTTGCATTGGGAGCAGCTGAGTGGATCTAGATATATATCTGAGAAGGAATGGAAGAAGAAAAGAAGAAAAGTATTGTAAATGTAGTGGGGAACGCTCCCCAGAGAAGGAAGGGTAGGGTTTTGAATGCAGCCCTCAGACTGGCTCCTCCCCAATCAGCGCCAGCATATAAAAAGGCACCTGTTGTCATTGCCTCACTCCCTTTTGGCCCCTGTCCTTGCCATGTGGTAGCTCTTGGTGAGTTTCAGACATTCTTTTATTGTCATGCCATCTGACTACTTACTCCATATGTGAGGTGGTAAGTGGTCACAATCTTTGTATTATTTTGGAGCATGGAGTTACCTTTTGATCTCTGTTTATAAGTGAAGGCGAGATGAAGCTTTCCATCCAATTGGTTCACTCATGGGCCGAAGCTTCATGATGCTTAATTTGCTGTACTGTACCATCAAGTGGACAATAAATGTAAAACAGGCAGAGTGACACCATGACTTTGGTGTGTGTGAAGCTTTGAATTGAATAAATGAACAAATGATGTTTATGATGCCAATACATACATTATGAACTTATTACTATGGTGTCTGTCTTTTTAATACAATGGCGGGGTCAAAATGGAAAGTGGAAACAAATTGGGGAGACTGTGCTTATGTTACTATGGACAACATTTTATTAATATTTATATACTTCTGGTTTGTTTTACTAAACACTAGGAATGGGCGGATGAAGCCTTTTGAAGCATTGAGGCTTTCTTCCCATTTGTACCGAAAAGGATTCGAAGCTTCACTTTGAAGAAGAACAGCGATATCTGGTGGCAGACTGAAATTAATAATAATAATAATCCATTTAATTTATATAGTGCTTTTCTAGATACTCAAAGACACTTTACATTATACACCATAGACACAGCTACGGGGAGCAATGCAGGGTTAAGTATCTTGCTCAAGGACACATCGACTAAGGCGGGGATTGAACTGCCAACCTCTTGATTGAAAGACGGGCATGCTAACCACTGACCCACAGTCACCCGTCAAAATTAAAGCAGCCATTTGACAGTGTGTAGAAACACTATCAAAACACCTCAATGTTTCAATCTCACATTTCTGCAGTAAAAGTCAATGAAAGCTGCATGTTAATTCATAGATTTGATGTTGTATACAACCGTTATCGATGTTGTTTTTTACATTGCAATAAAACTAAATGCTGGTCAATAATATGAAATGACGTGTTCGGAGTGCTCAATTTCTCTGCACTGATCACAGGCTTGTCGTGGCGACTCTTGGGCTGCGACTCAAGTCCGCGAGGTCGTCGGCTTCCAGGCAAACTCGCTTGGATGTTGGTAGGCTCCGGGACGAGGGGGTAGCTGAGGAGTTTGCCCCCCAGACTTGGGGACGGTCTTGGAGGGCTGGGTGCTCCGGGGTGGCCCTGAGGAACAGTTGACAAGCTTCAAGACTAAAACTCTGGAAGTGGCGGCCGAGTGCCTTGGAGTTTCGCATGGGTCGAGGAGGTTTTTTTTTTCTCTGCGGCTGATCGGAAGAGTCTAAGATCAGAGCCCGCTGGGCCGAATACTTTGAGCGTCTTTACCAGGCAGACGCTCCGTCTCGTGGATTGGACGATATGGATGCTGTGCCTCTGCCTGCGGACCCCCCGATCAACTGTGTGCCACCTTCGCTTGCTGAAACGTGAGCTGTGGTCAAGCAGTTGAAAGGGGGTAAGGTATCCATTCTGAACCCCTCAAGGCTGGAGGTGATCCGGCACTCGTGTCCTTGCATGCAGTCCTGTGCTCTGTTTAGAGTACGGAGATCTTCCGAACTGACTAGTTCCCCTGACTAGTTCCCCGACGATCACCCTTCCCAAGGCCCCTCTCTGGAAGGGGAAGGGTGATCGCCGGGATTGCAACAACTACAGGGGTGTGACGCTGCTCTCTGTACCAGGCAAGGTTCTGGCGAGGATAATTCTGAACAGGATTCGCCAGCACCTGCTCGCGCACCAGCGCCCAGAGCAGTCTGGCTTTACACCCAAGAGATCAACGATAGACCGTATTCTAGCGCTTCGGGTCCTCAGTGAGCGCCCGCATGAGTTTCTGTGTGGCCTGCTTGCAGCCTACGTTCATCTCCGTAAGGCGTTTGACTCGTTGAACCGGGCTGCTTTGTGGCGGATCCTTGAGCTGCGCGGAGTTCCCCCAAAGCTGCTAACCCTGGTATCTTTTTCAGGCAGGCCTATGCCTGACGTGTTCCCCTCTGGGTTGCTCTGCTGCAGACTGTTCTGCTTTTAACTGTGCTGCTTTTTAAATTGTGTCCGATTTTTAAATATGTTGTACGGCGACCTTGAGTGCCTTGAAAGGCGCCTTATAAAACAAATGTGTTATTATTATTATTATTATTATTATATCAAATCTGTACTCCGGGGCTGTGAGCGCGGTGAGGTGTGGAGACAGTATCTTTGACTTCTTCCCAGTAAGTGCGTCAGGGATGCGTCCTAGCACCCACACTGTTCAACGCGTGCATGGACTGGATACTTGGGAGGATGTCGGTGGCAAGTGGCTGCGGGGTTTCGTTTGGTAATGACAGATTTTCAGATCTGGACTTTGCCGACGATGCAGTCATCTTCGCAGAGTCATTAGATGTTCTCACTGGGGCCCTCGTGTCGCTGGGTGAGGAGTCAGAACCGCGGGGACTGCGTATCTCCTGGATCAAGACCAAGGTTCAGGCTTTCAATGATGTCTTGGATGCGACTGTCGAGTCTGTTCCTGTGTGTGGCGAGAATGTTAAGTTCACGGAGACATTCACTTACCTAGGCAGTGTTGTCCATGTCTCTGTTACTTCGGTGGGATGGGGCTGGGATGAGTGTCCGCCTTGAGGATGGCCATACGGAGACCCTGGGAGAACCGTCGGAAGGTGAACGCAGCAACGTGCTGCCTTGGCGCATGCCCCCATACCTGACCTGATCTGGATCAACACCCCTTATCCTTAAGAGCAATTGCAGTTTCTCTTCAGCTAGGAACTTTTGCAACAGGTTTCCAAAGCTTATTGGTGGTTGGTGGGGGAAATCAACGTGAGCTGGTGGACTTTAAATAAAGGCTGCCAGGTTAAAAAAAAAAGGAGAAGCCTACATATTTCTCCATCGATCCTACTTGGATCTTTGTCACAGCAGAATGGTTGAAAAATGTAAACCACTCATATTTATACATTATGCCCACAAACAGGCAATCATATTGAGCCCCATGAGGGTCACCGCAAGATATTTTGCGTTCCCTCGCAATATCTTTTGCATTCTCATGCAAATAATTGTGTGTTCTTTCACAATACTTTGTGCTACTTTTTGTGACGAGGCCTTAAGGGAGGGCGAAATGAAAGGGAACCAACAACGGGACTTACACCCCAAGAAATATAAGTTTAACAACCCCAATATATAGTTTGAGAAGTGTTAAGAACACAGATTTGTTACTGATATTTGGCCAGAGACGTGTTTAGTAGAGATGGGAAAACGATACCAGAGCTCCGAAGCTTGAGTCAGTCTACTGAACCGCCGTGTGTCGACTCCAAGTATCTGAGCTTGTATCAAATGACAACGGTCACGTTACTGATGACGTCCGAAGCGTCGAACGTCACAGGTGCTTCACGTTTCATTGGTTTTACATGTTTGAACGTTTTGGTGCCTAATGCTGCATTCACACCAAAAGCGTTGTGAATATTCGCAACGCTTTTGGTGTGAACGCAGCATAACTCTGCTACATACTGAGTGTCAATCAACAATGTGGGGTTTGAGAGAGGAGATTGATAGAGAGAATTGTGAGTTATGGTGAGTATTGGAGGAAAACTGTGTTCACCAGTATCTGTTGGCATACAACTTTAAGGCCTTAATATACAGAAAATGTCCATATTGCAAGTGTTCCTCTATTGTCTAGTGGGTAACACATACGCATGATAGACTTTTCCGTTCTGAGAGGGGGGAGGGGGTCGAATCCCATCACGAACACGTCATTTCATATTATTGACCAGCAGTCTCCAACGACCATCCACAAGAACATGGTCGATCTCCTTTGCCACGGTGCCAGTGTTTGAATTCCAAGTCCAGCGTCGTGGCTTAGAGCGCTCGAACCAAGATCCAGCGATCCTAAGCCCTCGACCTTTAGCAAAGTCAAGGAGCATAGAGGTGCTTTCATCCCTTAGCCCAGAGCCATGGGGACCGACACATGTTTCGTAGCCAACTGTGTCAGTACCGCATTGAAGTCTCCCAGGACAAGGAGGGTGTCCGTGGACAACCATCAATCACCGAATTGAGTTTGGAGTAGAATGCCTCCTTCACGGAAACATTACTCACCCCGGTCGGAGCATACACAGAGACCAGAGATATCACCCCTAAGGAATGGGTAATTCTCAGCATCATGATACGCTTGTTGACAGGAGTGACCTCCACCACCATCGGAGCCAACCGATCGGCAACGGCCACAGCTACTCCCTGGGTATGGTAGCCATCGGAGCGGCCAGACCAGTAGTAGGTGTATCTATCCACACTGATCTCACCACTTCCAGGCCGCCTCACCTCAGAGAGAGCCGATATGCCAATGCCCAACCTGATCAGCTCCGAAGATAACAGAGGCAGGTGATCGTCACTCCGAAGTGACAGGACGTTCCAAGTGCCCACCCGGACGGACCGCCTCAGGTTCAACCGAAAGAAACGCCGGCCTGCGGACGACACCTCTGCACCACCCGGGCAACGCACCCCTGAATCCAAACCAACCCGGTCGCTCCGTGGTTTCCCCCCAGTCGGGCGATGAGGGTCCCGAGGCGAGCTTTGCCCCGTCGCCTTCATGTGTCGCGCAGCCCGACGACGACAGGCGGGAAGTCTCAGTGACTCACATGTGGGTGTAACAAGGGAAATCTATTGTCACCAGAAGGTTCTTTTTGAACCTGCTATAAGGTTTATAATAATAGTCTTGCTACATATTGAAAAGGCAATTTCCTGCCAATTTTCAGCTGAATCAGGGAGAGAAAATGACGACAAATGTAAATTGGGCTGCACGGTGGTGTAGTGGCTAGCACTGTCGCCTCACAGCAAGAGGGCCGCGGGTTCAATTCCCGGTCGGAGCGGTCCTTCTGTGTGGAGTTTGCATGTTCTCCCCGTGGCAGCGTGGGTTCTCTCCGGGCTCTCCGGCTTCCTCCCAGAGTCCAAAGACATGCTGCAGGTTAATTGATCTCTAAATTGCCCATAGGTGTGAATGTGAGAGTGAATGGTTGTATGTCCCTACATGTGCCCTCGATGGACTGGCGGCCTGTCCAGGGTGTCCCCTGCCTTCGCCCTATGTCAGCTGGGATAGGCTCCAAAGCCCCGCGACCCTAATGAGGATAAGCGGTATTGAAAATGGATGGATGGATGGACAAATTAATAGTACACAAATTGCTGATGAATATGTTTTCAGGGAGACCTCAGTTGTGAGTTCCTGTAAGCCTATAAAATGTCATCCTTTGACTTAACACATGTTGAAAACCACAGAAGAGTATGAATGTTAGAAGGGTTAGTTTTACTCCTTTGGCTGCCAGAAAACCTTTCACACAAAATAAACTTACCTGGATGACACCACCTCCGCGGCCATGAGTCCCGGTTATAAAGTAGTCTGGCAGCTTTAGCATCTTCCCCAGCCAATCTAACATCACTGTCTCCAACTCTGTACAGGCTGGGCTGGCAGCCTGAAAACACATGCACACATATAAATATGAACTACATATATAATAAAATACAGTGTTGTATACAGAGACACAGCAAAGTGTTTGTTACCCAGGTGAATCCAATACAGCCAAGGCCTCCACATAGCATGTCAGCCAACATGGCAGGGTAAGAGGTAGAAGCTGGAAAGTAGGCATAAAAGTATGGACTGTTCCAGTGGGTGATCTGGAAAAAAGATTAAACATGTAAATAATTAATTAGAGAAGAAGACCGTATCTTATAGTTCGTCATTAGGAGCGAGTGCTTGCCAAAATAACTATTGTTATATATTACAGTTTTAGTAATAGTGAACAATGCTCCTCACTCTCGGTAGACCGGATACCACAGTAGGTGCTTTTCACAGACTGGCACCTCTTGAACCACAAATAAATGTAAAATGCTAAACGTAAAAGCTGTTTTTTTTTTATTGCAATAGAAACCTGTATGCGCAGCCTTCTGAGTACATTTTAAATAACTTACAACAACATTGCGTGCAATAATCTTCCACCTTATCTTCCCCTCTGTCGCTCTCTCTCTAACACACTCATGGCACTTGATTCCATTGTATCTTTCCTTGTCCTTCCTTGGTTTACAGTATAACTGTCCTATCAAAAAGTGTAGTAAAGCTTAGTAGTAAAGTTGTATATATTAATATGAAAGAAATTCCCAACTTTCGGATCAACAATACTAAATGCAACATTAATAATTTGAAGATTCTATTTCCCTTCATATAAACTATGCGATGAAATATATTCAAATCAACTGCTGCTGGGTTAAAAAGCTACTTGCATCATGGGATTTGGAAACATCTTTGCTTTATTAGTGTTATAGTAAATTACTTAAGTGATTTGAACACATGGACATATTGCCTTAATAGTAATGCCACTATTTTTTGATAAGGGAATACAGTTAACCCTGTAAGACCCCTGGTTGTAATATTACAACGTCACTTTTATCTCTCCAAAAAACACATTTGCAAAAACGTTTTTTGGGGAAAGACCACATTTACATAGTCAATGGGTCCTATTGTCTTGCCTTGTGTAGAGCATTTTATTACAGCATTAAGGTAAATCTGCACATTAGCTTGCTTCAGCCTAAACAACACACAGCATTGACTCTAGCGTTAAGGTCAGGTAAGTTTGCGCCGAGTTACGAGAGCCCAAGGCCGAACTCAGAAGGGAGCGCCCGGTCCCAGCACACACACTGCCCTTATCATTGACTAGGGCAAAGGAGAGGAAGATACACGGTGGCATCCCAGCCGTTAGTCAAGGGCACCCCATCCTGCAGACTGGATTATGCCAGCCCCGACCATGCCCCCACCCTTGCACCCCGACAACTTGCACAAACACTGATAAGAAGAAGCCGGGACGTGAGCCGGTGTGGGTGGAAAATACCCAGTGCTCCTACCGGACGACTTGGAATAAACCATGCCCCGTCTGCATAATTTTTGACTTTTAACCCAATAGGACCTCACAAGAGGAATCCTATATGAAGCTTCCGCACACTCTGTTTAAGCGCCTTTTCCTTGGACACTCAACCCTGTTGGATGTTCAATTTGGGACCGTGCACGTTTAACTGTACGGGAGCATTAACTCTGCTTTTTATTACTGAATAAATATTTAGAAATAACTTTAGTTCACCGGACTCCGTTTGCTCATTAATTGTTGGGTTGTACTCCACAACACTTGCAATGCTATTGGATCGTAAATGTGTATATAGGTCTGGCCATAAGGCCATGAACTCACTCTACCTGCAAACTTTTCTCCTTGTTTCATTCAACTGGATATATCAACATTGAAGTAAGTAAATTCCATGAAATATTTTTTGGGGTGATTGTTAGAATATGTAGTTCATGTAAATACTAAGTTATTGTGGAATTAATGCATCACATTAGATTTTCAGCTTGTTATGTCATTGTTGTAATTTTACAACGTTGGGTGAAAATGGTAGCTAAAATAGCATGTGCACCTTGCACACTACATGGAGACATTCCACTTCTTGGATGTTCAGATACAGGATAAATACTTACAGAAATATAATGTATTTGATGATTCACACTTTACAAATGGGTTATTTGTTATAATTTTAAGTTTAGACCAGATTTTAATCATTCTAAATGGGTTATAACCCTATGTTATTTCTATGTTCGCAGTGAGATAGTCAACTGTTTTTTTTATCTGGACTTTGTTGGTTTGCCCAAATATCTCTTTGTTACACAAGCCAGATAATGTTTGTAGAATGCTTTAGAGGATGGTTCTTCAGGGACAAGTGTAAATGTTTTTGAATGTGGGTTTCCATGTATGGTGCATTGTTCAGGGAGAGGTGTAAATGTTTTTGATTGTGGGGGTTGCATGTATGGTGTATTGTTCAGGGAGAGGTGTACATGTTCTGGAATATGGGGATGTAAGAGTTCTGGGGGTGTTGTATTTTCCTTTTGTAAATGTAAGTAGAGAGCACATTAGGCTAGCCAGACAGTATTGTGTCCCATCAGTGCAATGTATTGCCTGAATAGGATTAATTTGCATTGTAATTAGTTATACTTGAAATTTTTTTTTTACCATTTTCTTTTTATTCCAGTTTTTATCTTTTTAAAATAAATTATGATTCATAAAAATAACTGTTGGGTGATTATTATTAATTAAATGTACTGTAGTGCTTTGTAAGCAATACACACTCCAAATTAACCATTAGTTTCCCTAAAAACGTAATTAATTAATCCTTCATTATCTGCATCAGAAGACTCTTACAACATCATCTGACTTTTAAAAAAAAGATGTAGATATTATTTCTATGCTTGGGTCTTACAGGGTTAAGCAGCTAGTGGTAGTCAGATTACTTGAATACATTTCTAAATCTATTGTCATGATTCCACAATAGGAAAGCTATGTTTTCTACACCAGTATTACTTTCGAATTGCTGACTAATCTGAATTACACTGCAGAAAAACACATGCAAATCCGTCCCACTACAATGCCAATGTGTGCATCCACAAATCAACAAAAGTATAACCTTACCCCTGGCATTATGACCCTCTCCACATCTTTGATAATGTCATCATAATTATCAGGCTCCAGTGGGGCCTCAGTGGGGATCAAGGAACGAAGATACCCCGGTTCCACGTCTGAGCTGACCGGACGCTCCTCGATGTTCTCCAGGTAGTCGGCCACATAGTCCACCATCTCCCTCCCTCTGCGCCGAAACTCTGCTGCATCCATCGTGCCACTGGAATACAGCACAGAAGCATTTATTTCTCACCTTGGTGGTGGTGTATAACTCTCCAAAATATCTAATGACAGGTGTTAAATGTTGATAATAATTTTCCAGGACTAGATTAGAAGGTACAACAATAAAGCCCAAGTATTGAACCATTGATGGGTGAAGGCATTTAAATACACTCAACACGCATCAACAAGTCTCCAACCATAAAAAAATCACACACCTGACATATTAAGCACAACATTGTGTTGAATAACGTTATTTACTCTCTGTCAATATCCGTCCTCACCTACACCTAAACATACATTTAACCCTTCTGTTACCTTGGATGATATTGAGGTCAATATAACATGCAATTTTATAATCTTCAAAAAGCTTTAGGACCCTAACCTAACATAACCATAGTAGTGTGAGAACCACTGATACTTCACATGACGTGGGGGAGGGGAAAATATGGTTCCCGTGAAGATATTGATTGGACCATGAAAGTGACACAGAGGAGAACGTGTCTGAGACTGATTGTGAGGCATCCTCCTCTGATGACATCTCACCTGCAGCCCATCCCCTCATAGTCACTCCCTATTTAGGTGCCCTCACTTGCACTTGTCCTCTGCCAGATTGTCTCGTTTTCCGACCAAGTTCTGCAGTGTTTAGTAGTTTGTTTCTCTGTTCCTGTATGTTCTGTTCCTGCTGGAAACTCAGTAAAGGATTATTATTAGTGATGGCAAGATGAAGCTTCCAGAAGCATTGAAGCTTTCCATCCAATTGGTTCACTCATGGACCGAAGCTTCATGATGCTTCATTTGCTCTACTGCGCCTTCAAGTGGACAATAAAATGTAAAACGGGCAGAGTGATTATAACGACACCATGACTTTGGTGTGTGTGAAGCTTTGAATTGAATTAGTGAACAAATGATGTTTGTGATGGAAATACATGAATTATGAACTTATTAATATGGTGTCTGTCTTCATAATACAATGGTGGGGTCAAAAGGGAAAGTGGAAACAAATTGGGGAGACTGTGCTTATGTTACTAGGGACAACATTTTATTAAATTTTTTTTTTAGCAACATGTCCACAGTGTTGGGCTTATGAAAATACCCTTTCATAGGGCACAGATAAAGCTGGGGTAGAGAGAATATTTAACAATGGTGCATACCTTATTAAGAGCTAACAGCTCAAAATGTTCATCTCCTCTTTCTTGCTGGTTCAATCGCAAAAAAAGAAGCTTGAATACTTTGCAAACAAATGCGCAATAAAGTCCCAAGTCCACAAAATGTGATTGGGGAATCCGTTGCGTTTCGCTGCCCCTTTTATTTCGAATCGCGCACCAAATACAAACCATTTTCTGAATCAGTCACGTGGTACGGCCGGCTCGCGAGGCTTCGAACGTCATCAACACAAGCCTCGATACACGCTTCACACAAATCTTCCTGGATTACTCGACACCCGCTTTGAGGCCTCGACACGAAAGGACACATCACTAATTATTATCCGTTACCTCTGTTTTGTGCGTCGTGCTTGGGTCCCTGGTCTTCGCTCTGTGACACCTGTTGTCTCTCAACCACCAGCATGTGTCTCTCAACACATTACCTTCCAAAAATAGAAAGTTATTACGGTCCGTCTCCCCACTTGTCATCAAAATGGTTCCAGGCCCCACCAGAGATGCTGTCAGCCATGTCCAAGACATGAAATCAGCAGTGGAGCTCTTCATAACACCATCAATCGAAAATAACATATACGTGACACATTTACAGGGGAGGTGCATGTATGGGGACAGTTGGAAAGACTTGGATATGACCCTTTTATTGAATATATTGCTGTATGGCATTCAGCTTGTTGCGCTCAAACCGACAAAAATGACCAAAGAACGATATCTCTTTTCAGAAATCATGACCGGGTTAGTCAAGATAATCCATAGACCCTGTTTAATGTACCAAAACTAGGCAATTTACACCAAAACAATTTGGATGAGGAAATATATACAAGTCTTGATCCTTTAATAAGAGCCAAGGGATCTTGGGCAAGTTAATTGGGTTGATGTAATTCCCATTTTTTATTGATTTATAGGCAATAAGGGCGAGGGAAATATTGGTTTTGAAAGTTGCAATCAATTTCAATGGAAAACCACATATTTGCTGCAATCCCATTAAAACCATACATTATCAACAAGTTCAAACAAAGATAAAAAAGTGTACTAAAAGCAGTTGCGAGGTCACTATTTTTAAGATTCGATTAAGATTCCACTACGAGGACACATTTAAAATGGTTGGTTACTTATTAATAAAGTATTGATAAGTTATTCCCATAAATATGGCTTTAATGTGTTCAGAAAAGCAGCATGGACACACACACAGCCATGGTCCTTGACACGGTTTGTATAAGCTTGCACATGTATGTAAGAACCCTGGACCCTCTTAACATATTAAGCTAGTCTGATCATAGCTTAGTTTCCTTTCATTTTATGGACTGACATGAACAGAAAAGCTTGGCCAGAAAAAACATTTTTACATCTAAAACAATCTATTCGTACAGATTGTTATAAACGCATTCTCTCACAATACAATCTGCCAAAGGACAATTTCATAAACCTGATTAAAAGCCTCATTAAGGTGTCTTAATAACTTAATGAATAAGGGAAGGATGCAGTACCATTTATCTGCTATGCATTGAAACTCGTGCTGCAACAATTCATCATTAACAACAAGCTTTAAACATATCCCTTTACAATACACTGACATGATGGTTATATACATTTCACATGGGCATAGCCCCTTGTTCTGTGACAGCACCTTCTCATTTATTCAACAAGTGTTTAACCCTGCATGTCTCTTTCCCTTGCTGAGAAGCAGAGCCCTTATCCTTAGCCTGATCTCAAATAGGATTAGACATGTTTGCATGTTTGTGCGTGTGTGTGCACATACTTACATTTCAAAGTGAGAGCTTCAGACTGTGGATCTTTTCCACTTGTTTAGCGTCCACAAATGGACAAATAGACAGGCACGTGGTGAGTGTGTTTGTGTGTATAAGCTGGACAAGAGACATTTTCTCCTTTTATCTTGCCACTAGCCACCCCCACCTCAACAACCCGACGAGACTAGCCAATGGGAGCGAGGCTCGTGGTCAATACTAGAATTGATTGACTCACAAGTAGTTTCTGAAGCTGTGCTTCTACACATTCAAAATGGCGGAAAATCTGATTAGGTGCATTTTATGACCACCATTGACATTTTTTGTAGAGCAGGTCCAAGTGGACATCCATCCATCCATCCATTTTCAATACCGCTTATCCTCATTAGGGTTGCGAGGGCGCTGGAGCCTATCCCCAGTCCATCGAGGGCACATGTAGGGACATACAACCATTCACTCTCACATTCACACCTATGGGCAATTTAGAGATCAATTAACCTGCAGCATGTCTTTGGACTGTGGGAGGAAGCCGGAGAGCCCGGAGAGAACCCACGCTGCCACGGGGAGAACATGCAAACTCCACACAGAAGGACCGCTCCGACCGGGAATTGAACCCGCGGCCCTCTTGCTGTGAGGCGACAGTGCTAGCCACTACACCACCGTGCAGCCCAATTTACATTTGTCGTCATTTTCTCTCCCTGATTCAGCTGAAAATTGGCAGGAAATTGCCTTTTCAATATGTAGCAAGACTATTATTATAAACCTTATAGCAGGTTCAAAAAGAACCTTCTGGTGACAATAGATTTCCCTTGTTACACCCACATGTGAGTCACTGAGACTTAGATGACAGCCCTCCCGCTGCAGCCTGTCAGAGGCAGAAGGACCACTCCGACCGGGAATTGAACCCGCGGCCCTCTTGCTGTGAGGCGACAGTGCTAGCCACTACACCACCGTGCAGCCCCCAAGTGGACATGTGTACCAAATTTCAAGTCAATCGGTCATTGTTAGCTAAAAAGGCAGGCGTTCTACATCAAGGGGGCGCTGTAGAGAAATGTATTTGTTCCCAAATGCCAGACCTCCAAATTATCAAATGTTTCACCAATCCTGATATGCAAGTCAAATGTAACAACTTTTGGGATATGATAAAGGCCCCAAAAACACTTTCATTGCTAGAGAATAATAATTCCTAGAAAAACAATAGGTTCCTTTACGACGAAGTCGTCACAAGGACCCTAATAATCAAAGAGAACCATATTATTGGTTATATTACTAACTATTGTGCATACTGAATTTTGCTGGTGATGCTAATGCTAAGAACTCACTTCTCATTTGTAAACACCAATATACACAGTATTTCTGTATTAGCGTCGAGAAGTCTGGATAAATAACAATTTTAAAAAAATCAATAAAATGTCTAATAATGTATTAATAATATTCTTTTTTGTGAATTTCAGTTTTCAAGAACATTTTTATAACAAAAGGAAAATAAATAATGTTTTAATATTTGTTTAACTAAAATCTGCATATATTAGTGAAGCGTCTTTCCCTGCAGGTGGATAATGATTTGCAGAGCCCCAAACTATAGTTGTTGTATATTTAATATGACTTTATAAGCTGTAATATCAAATTGCTTTTGCGGCTCCAGACAAATTTGATTTGCTGCAAGTAAGGCACAATGGCTGTGTTGGAACCACTGTATTTGTTTATTTTATATATCTAAGTTTTTACAACAACCTTTAGTGAGAACAGTACAATGGCTTTTGATAGGAAAGGTTGCCAACCCCTGGGCTAAACTACAACTCATTGAAAGTCTTGTTAGTCTTTCACATTCAACCTGAAGTCTACGGGTACAAATAAAGTAACCTAACCTGGAAAACAATACAGCCAACTAGAAAATTGGCTTAAATTTAGATGGTGTGGCTTTCGCCGAGAGGCGCGCGCGCGTCGACGTCGCCAAGAGAGACGCCGCCGAGTCGGCGGAGTAAATGTAACTGGAGTTACCGCGAAGCTCTTTCTCCTCTGATCTCCGCGTGTCCGATCGCGTCGCGCACGTGACGTTTTAGCGAGGGGGGGAGAGAGAGGAAGGGGGAGCCACACACTGCCTGTGTAGACAAAGCAATTCTGGATTTTCTAATTAATTAATAATTAACACACCGAATTAATCAATAAAAACGGCAACATGTAAATAAATTGAATTTATAAAAAACGAACATGGAAGAACCAAACATTATTTTTTAAATTATATATAAATAAAATTAAAAAAAATATATACATATACCCACACATAAAATAAATATAATATATACATATAAAATAAAAACGGCAACATGTAAATAAATTGAATTCATAAAAATGAAAACGTTGAAGAACCAAACATTATTTTTTTTAAATAAATAAAAATACAATAAAAAAAAATTATACATACACACATAAAATGAATATAATATATACATATAAAATAAAAATGGCAACATGTAAATAAATTGAATTCATAAAAGGAAGAACGAAACATTATTTTTTAAATTATATATAAATGAATATATTTATATATATATATATATATATAAAAATAAAAAATGAATATAGATACACACAAAATAATTATATATAATAAAAACGGCAACATGTAAATAAATATATATATACACACATATATATATATATATATATATATATATATATATATATATATACACACACACACACATATATATATATATATACACACACATATACATATATATACATACATACACACACATATACACACACACACATATATATATATTATTACACACACACACTATAAGTCAGTCATAACCAATATGAAGAAACAAAAGCAGCAAGCAGAACTTAAAGGAAAGTCCATTAAAATCCACCAGAGTACAATTTCACAAAAATACTTCAGCCATTTGATCCCGTAACCACCACACACGCTATATGCACACACACACTGACAGACTGCAACAAACAATTCAGACACTGCTTGAGGGGGGGTGGGGGGATGGGGGGAGAGAGGATGGGGAGGGGGGGAGAGAGGATGGGGGGGGGGAGGAAAAGCGCAAAAGAAAGCGGTAGGTGGAGGAGGGGAAGATGACCATTCAGCTAGCACAATGTTAAAAATCACTACTTTGCCTCTCCCACCAAGACTGAAAAACCATGCATGTTATAAAAGTCAGTCATTAACAATATCAATAAAAGCAGCACGCAGAACTTCAAGGAAAGTCCATTAAAATCCATTTTATCCCGTATCAAGAGCCAGGCACACGACACACGGCACACGCAATAAAACAAGTTCAGACATTTTGTCCCGTCTCACGAAAGCCAAATGTAAAAGAACTCCCCAGTCTTTCCTAACCCGTCTCAAAGAGTTTTAAAAGCGCATGCAACATTGTAATATCACCACCAAGACTTGCACAACCAACAAATACTGAGACTGAACAGTTCAGGTAACGTTAGCTAGCTTGCAAAATGCACAGTTCATGAGTCAACAACCACTTACCTCAGACAAGACGCCAAAGAGGCTGGAAGGCGGCGCAGTAAGGTACATCAACTTAAACATCAAACAGACAGCCAATCACACGTCGACTATCGGAAGACTCGAATCGGATTCGTTGTCGCGTTCATTTCTCACCAGCAACAGGAGACGCAACAGAATCAACTTTGTTGTCAAAGATTAAATAAAAAAAGTAATTAATTACATGACTTACCTGATAACAAGCTGCCGTTTGCTGTCAACAACGAGAGACAAGTGACGTTGAGAAATAAAACAAGTACCGTAACTTTTGAAACGGACGGGCACTAGGACCTGGGGAGGCTGCTGTGCAAAGTAACTTCCTGCTGTGTGTGTGTTATTGGACACAGACACGCAGCGAAATCTCTGCAAATCAAAATCAAATCACCAAAATAGTATTATCATTAGAGAGGAAAGACCGAGCAGAACGCGCCGATATATTGGATATCTTGGTGGATTAAATATAACATGAGTTACTGTGAAGCTTTCTCATCTGATCGCACGCACACACCCGCGCTGTCATTAACACAAACAGACACGCAACGCGCACTAACGAGAACACCTGTGTGTGTGATTTTGACAGACGTTTGGCGCGAGATGAGACACGCCCACGTTTCTCTCTTTCTCTCCGTCACTAAGCTGTGTATTTCAAGAGAAATAGCCTGTCGAAATGTTGCATTTAAAAGAAAACCATAACTCTGAGCCCTTAAATGTGGACATTCTGGGCGGCTCAAGGCCTTTGCGAACGTGTACATGCCCTTAAACGTGTTTTTGGGTTTAGATATGATGCCTTACGAACAGTTTACAAAATGCTACCACTTAGCTAAAGAAAGAAAATCTGCCTCTGTTTTATAATGGGAGCGGATGGGCTGACTTGTGGACTTGCTCGCTCGTTGAGGGTTCTCCTGACAAATGTGGACAACTTTGTGGATTCTATCGACACATTTATGCATCGACACAATATTCCCTACATTTTGATGCATAAATTGTGTACATAGAGTGCCGACTGTGAGACTTGCGGCAAATTACGTTTTATTTTTTCTGAGTTTGGAAGGCTGCTCTCCCCTCTGTTTTTCAGCTGCTTCACTCTGTAGCTCAGCATGCTACTCAGATAGAAACCAATAGTAAAAGCCTTAAAAGAGATCAGAGTCTTCGAAACTCAAAAAAAGATTGCGTCTAAGTACTAGTTATGAAAAAATGTCCAATTAGGCAAATAAGCTCCATCCTTTTGTCAACATTTAAAAATTAAAATAATTTATCTACCTTAATGTATGGCGACACAGTGTGGGCACAAAATTAATGTAGCTTAGCGGCTACCTTTCCCGTAGCCCCATTCATATGGATGGGACAATTTCTCTACGTTTTTTGGCGTTTTGGGGGCTAAGCGCCGGTTCGATCTCTTAGTCTGATAATAGCACACGATTCCCGATCAGGCCGCACGTTTTGATGTATTTTTTTATGCATCTGCGAGCTACGCTTTGGGATCCTTAGTGTGCCAAACTTTTTTTCCCATAGGGTTTGCGTTTTTTTGGTTGTTTTTCAGTTTTCCGAGAAACGGCCGGGTCGATCTTTCCGCCGCTTACACCCGCACGATTCCCGATCAAGCCGCACGGTTTGATGTATTTTTTATGCAGATCCGTCCAGCGGTTCGAGCTGTACGCTCGTCCAAAGTTCTGGCGGAAGAGGGAGATTTGGAAGAATAATAATAAGACCGCCGGATTACATACGTTGTGGCTCTTGCTCCGCAAAGCCACACCGAATTATATTTGTTATAGTGTACCGGGCACCATATTCTGAATTTCTATCAAGTTTAGTCTTTAAAACTGATACGGTTATTATTCTATATGGATGTCAATAATGATAGCCTTAATGCTGCATTTATCTCATTATTAGATTTGATCTTCTGTCAGAGAGTACAGAAACCCACTCACTGCTTTAACCACACCCTCTTCTGTAAGACCATTACCTCATAACTTTTGAGTTCAGACTCCCAAAGTGTACGCCGTTAGACAGAAGTTTCTACACCAGATGTCTAGCTGACAGTGCTGTAGCTAAATTTAAAGAAGCGATTCCTTCTGCATTCAACTCACTACCACGTCTCAATATAAAAGAGGACTCCTTTGCTAACTTTAGTCCGTTCCAGATTGATCATCTTATCGATAGTGCTACAGGCTCAGAGAGAGTGACACTAGACTTGATAGCCCCTCTAAAAAAGAACACAATAAAACAAAGGAGGTTTTCTCCCTGGTATAATCTTTAGACCCGCAAATTAAAGCAAACATCACGAATGCTTGAAAGCACACGGCGTTCCACAATACTCCAGGGGGTTCTCCAATCTTCCGATGTTTGCGTCACCCAGGTACGCTTGGACCTCCACTGTTGCGTCCGCAGTGACTCTCTGGAGTTTGGACACGTCCCATTTCTTCTTCCAGTGTGTGGTGTAGCATTGATAAAAGGGGAATTACTTTTGACCCGGACAATCTCTTCTCCTCTGACAGCTCAACTGTGGCATCATTAAAAGGGGACAACACTTTCAGACTTTTCTGCAATAATGTCAAGACACTGAACCCCCATTTGTTCCCATTTTACAGTTCATTACAAAGTTGGAGAAACCAATAGGAAAAAGAAGAACAAACTGTTTTAAGGAAAACCAGAGAGCAAAGGATCTGATCTCTTACCGTCTATGTATCTTTCATACACTTTTATTCAAATTGTATTTGTAATGGCAAGGTTACAGATGGGTGTACCTGAGAAAACAGGAAAAATTATGAGGCAGGCCAACTGCTGTATTTTTTTCCTCCTTTTCACATGTCAAAAAGTACAAAGTAGGCTTATCTAATGAGGTAAAATGCGAATATACAAAATTATAGCTATCTTAATTCACACTCTCCTATTTCATTATTATGTTTAAATCAACATATTTGGTTTCATAACTTGGTATAAAAAAAACAGTTTAGCTGTTTAATTCTTATTGTGGCCTACGTTAAAGACGAGACTATTGCAAATGGCGGCCCTGCTCAGGTAAGAGGGACTACCACAGGCTAACTGAACAGACAGCAGATGGAAATTAGTCTCTCTGGCTCACTTACAGTGTTACTGTTTGATTGGTGTGCATTGTCCCTGCAAAATAGACCGCAATTAAAAAAAAGTAACATTTATTTAGCATGAAAACAACTCATTAAAACATCCAGATGATTCACTTAATTATGAATAAATATTTTACGATGTGCAGAAGTCAGAAAACACCTGGTGATGCACTGCTATGCTATCATATCAGTCTTAATCCAATACTCACACAATCTGCTTGGTAAACATTGGTCCGCAATTTATTCATATGGTAATTGGTGCACTTGACATGTTACTAAGCAGAGAAACAAATAATAAATTAAGAGGAAGGCAAACATGGCTTCTTCACTCAAACTCTTTTCAAACTACAAGAAGACCAGAATCTCGAGGCGAAACCACAGCGCTGCACTGTCACCTACTGGGCATAGGTTAAAATACACTTCTGAGGAAGTTGGTATTATCGATCCTTCTATTTCCGCACGGTTATTGTCGACTAAGACAGTACTATTGAAAGTTCAGGAAATTACCAAATATCACAGAAATTCCTCATATCAAATAAACAATCTCAGACAGTGTGGATGCTCTCAGTTCAGGGGTCAAGCTGGTAAACAGTTTAAAGGCAATCTCAGGGAAACCAATCTACAGACAAACACTCCAAATACTCATATACTGATGTACAGCACTATAGTACAATCTAATATTTTAGAGTAAAACAATAAAAATGTCCAGTAAATGGGACAGTCTTGCTTGGGGAACAATATTCCATACAATACAAACTATAGCCCTGAACATTATAAACTCTCTATTTTCTCCACAAACATACTTTCAGAATGTTTGTGTAAACATTTTTTTGGGGTTGTTTTGCACACTGCAAACCTTCAAAGATGTAAATCTTTTTTCATATATTTTTTCAAACTTTAAGCCTTGGGACCCAACTATTTTTGCATGACTGATAATCCAAATGGTGTGACCCACCACGCCAAGGTTACATTCTCAGAAGGATCAATGCAGTGTTCTCACTGTGGGACTCACATCCACCTGGCTTCCTTTCCATCAGCATTTACATATCACAAAATTAATCATTTGCTGGATTTATTAGTTCCACGTGCTGCAAAATTGATCCCCCCGATAACTGCTAACATCAATCTAGCAATCAGCCCTTGTTATGCACTATCTAGTGGAAGTTAAGAGGACAAGACTAGTAATGATAATAGTGAATATTGTTACGCATCTCAATCTGCAAAACAATAGTTATGACAACCAATGCACATGCAGTATGTCATACATATCAGTGTTTCATTCTCAAGTTGGCAGTTGTTTTTCACAGGCCCTCAATAAAGACAACACTTTTTTTAATATCAATGTATTAATGTTTTATTCTAATTACAATAAACAGAATATATCAGTCCCTTATTTGTACAAAAATACCTGAAAAGGTTACAATTAAGATTTATAAGCCATTCAAATATTTACAGATTGAAGCAAAGCACATTTTGAATACAGGAGCTCTCTCTTAAAGAAGAAGAGATACGTTACTGTTTTCTCTTTTGTATTCCCTGAAATACATAAGTTACATTTTTTTAATTTTTTTATACAGATATTTTTGTGTGACTTTTCTCATTTGTACGGCCACGGTTACTTGCATTGTGACAACGTTATAAAAACACACAAGTCAAGATGATAATCAATCAATCTATCTTTTGCAGGATCGGGGGGGCAATTCACTTTCAAACTGAAAGTGCGACGGAAAACACAAGCATTCATTCTCAATCTCCTTCCATCATAACCATTTGGAGGGCCGTTTTCTGTTTTTGAATTGAATGCAAATGACAAGGTGTTTGAGTGTGAACCTTCCCCTCTGAACGGGAGCTTTGTCTGTCATTTGGGCCACGTGTTAGGTTAGTGCAGAGGCAACATCTGTGTACCACTGAGCTCCACTGTCAGTTATTTTATCTACATGTTTTCAGCTTAAACAATAGAACGAGCAAGATTGTTAACTGTACTCCATTTCTGCTGCATGGGTTGTTACCCGTTTACATTCATTTCTGTTAAGTGTAAAAACGTCGGTATCCAAATCCCCTGATTCTTTTTCCATGCGTTCACTAATTTTATTTACTTTCTGCCTTTTGCATTTAGAGTGAGTGAATCTGTTTTGATACAAGGCAACCTGTTGACATCCGCTACCATTCACGTCAGAAAAAGGATAATACGGTAACACATTATGATAACTGCACGCTATGAAGCATTAGTTAAGTACGAGTACACACTCAATTCATCCGTTCTAAAGCATTGTTCCACACTATAAATGATGGATTCACCATTTGTAAATTAAGCATTACATAATGCACTAGAGTGAGCAGTTATTATAAAGTGTTACCGAGCCCTTTATAATAACCGCACGCTACGAAGCATTATATAATACTTCAATTACAAATGGTGAATCCATCATTTGTAAAGTGTGGAACAACGCTTTATAAATGCTGAATTAAGTGTCGACTCATACTTAACTGATGCTTCATAGCGTGCAGTTATTATAAAGTGTCACCGATGATAATACTGGGCGTTTGAGGATGGGTGCAGAGTGGGAGGACTGGACTGAAACTCAGGGAACTCGGATTAGAATTTAAAAACGGGTCTCAATAGCTTAAGATGACTTTCCGCAACTACTAAATTATTTGTGTGTTTATCACAATCCGGACTGCTAAATCTGTGACAGAATCTCTACACGATACAATCAAAATCCACATTCATGCAAATGATAAAAGCCTCCCTACCGTTGAAAGGATGGCATGGAGTTATCACATCCCTGTTCATTGCAGTTTTAAAAAAGGTATAAAAAAAACACAATACCTTAATGTGTCCGTATGTGTAGCTGTGTGTGTGTTTGGTGGGGGGGGGGGAGGGGGGGAGGTTGCAGTTATTCATTTATTTAATAACATCTAATCTATTTAAAAGATTTAACTTCAACGTAAAGGGCTTTTATTCCTCCTACATCTACATTTGTTTATTCAAGGCGATTTGTTTGAACAATGAATTATGAGAATGTTGAGGCGTGCTTGACCTAGTTTACTGACACATTTGTGGCTTTATTACTCTAACTCATATCTATTTTTCCTAGTTTAGGTCACCACGAAAGAGTGACGACGAGAACACTTGAGGCTTTTTTAAGATAAATGGGTTGGAATCTTTCACAGCGGATCTTTTCTATCGATCTGGGAGAAATGAGAACAGTAATGAAAAGGGTAAAAAATAAGTGTTTTTTGTTTTGTTTACAATTCCATACATTCCACCTGTCATCTATTGGAATGACAATGGTGACACTATGCCAGGATGCCAGTGTGCATTAAAACATCACTCCATAACAAGTATTGACGATGACAGAACATATTTGTGAATAAAACAAACAAAAAATTCAAATAAAACAATACATGCTATGTCATGACAATAATAACAACAACAATAACAATAATAATAAATCACACTGGTCAATCATTTCATGGTAATGACATTAGAAAACAGAACAGCGCTGAGAAAAATAAATCTTAAATGTTCAAGTAATCAGTCACATCCAGATAAATAAATACATTTTGCTGCAACAATACTTAAAAAAAAAAAGAAAAAAAAAAAGATTGAATCATTGCACCTTAGATAAATAATGGTGACCATGCACAGAGAGTCAAAATGGTGCGGCTACTCTGCATCTCATCTGTTCAGTATAGCGTAAGATGACCTGCGGGTCATTCAATCATGGCTGTTGATGTTCACAGGGACGCACAGATTTATGCCTAGTCCTCTGCTGCCTGGTGACCCGACCAGAGCTGCCGACAAAAGCATGGACTAAATAACATTATTCTTTCATTTTCTCTGCGAGCGTGAGATTTTAGAAAAATGTCATGTATAGTTCTGGAATAACAGATAATAAAAAGAAAAAAAAAGAAAGGAAAACACACCCGTTTGTGGGGCGACATTTTAAAGTGGGCGATGACTGGGAGTGACAGACTCTGAGTATGAACGTCAGCAGAAATACTTCCAATAACTTTGGGCCTTTACCTACGATATGTCTTCTTGAGATTGCTGGGTTTTGAGTTTCATTCTGCCGGACATGAAAAAAATATAAAATTAAATCCAAGTTATCCAGAGAAACCTTGGCCAGAACAAAAGGGTAATCCATTCAAACACTGTGCTGACTGAACTTGGCATTAGGACCACAACAGATTGTGTTGAAATGACACAATCTGGCACAACAAGTAGGTCTATCCAGTGCCCTCAAACTCAAGAGTTTAACTTCCTCCGTTTCCAGTCTAATGCCCTCATTGTCGTAGATCAAAAACATGAATGGTGTACGAGAGGCAACAGTAAATGAAAATGAAGGGTAAAAAAAATACTCAAAGTGAGCCCTGTAGCACTTAGAGTACGTATGGTTTCCTAAAATATAATTTTTTTCTGCGACTCTGCTGACAGTGTATTTTCACTTTATCCGAACAGCAGGCTGAAGAAATAGAAAGCGAGAGGCAGCTTATCATTTCAATACTCTTATCTATTTACGTTTTTTTTTTTTTTTTTTTTTTCTCCCACAATGCAGCGACAGCTATTGTTCATAGACAGTCTGGCAGAATTCATAAAGAGGTGGCGTGCAGTGGGCAGAAGATGCACAAGTGAGACTGTTACTTACAGGCAGAAAAAGGCAGCATTATGCGGAAGGAATGTAATGCACACAGTCTACCATCAGTGTGGAGTCAGAGCACACTAAATCATGTCTGACAGCATCTCACTGACTTCCAACACGTACAAGTAGGAGGCGATTAGTAGGACATGTGACACCAAGGTGAAAAGAGGGTCCAGAACCAGGACAGATGTTTCCCACTCGATCGACTGTCTTTGAAGACATACAAAGACTATCATTTTTGTTTCCTTTGATTTCCGGTCACTTGAAGAAGAAAAAAAATAAAAAATAGAAATGCCTGAAGGAAATATCAGGAGTATCCTTCACTGGTGCTGTGGTGAGGAAAACAAAACAAAAACAATATACCCGTCATTGTCCCACTTCTTCTTTTGCAACCTGTGTCATAACGCCTCTGACTGCCGTAAACTACTGCATCTTGGTGCATTTCATAATTTTAAACTTTACAATCACCAAAATGGTCTTCCTGGTTACAAACGCCTTCTAGTTTTATTACTTGTTATTTCACCCTGAATGACACCGTGGTTTGATAAATTGCTTATTCATAACTGTAGAAGCTGCACGAGACACACTTTTTAAGGATATGGAGCATGCAATAGAACAACATGTACAGAACGACCTTATTGTAGCTTATGTATGAATAATGAAGACTTGCAAATATCCAGAATGCAAAAGGTGGGCTTTAAAAAAATATATTATTAAAGAGACTATTGATAGCAATACATAACCGCAATGAAAGTGTCATTAAGAAAGGAAGCCTTTTGTGGTGAGAGATGAGCAAATGCAAATGATTAAAAAAAAAAAAAAAGACTTTGCTTCAACAGTTCCAGGTTTTATCCTTCGCCATTTTTATCCAACCTTCTGATGTTGCCAAAACCTCAAGTTGATTCAAAAGCGACGCTCTTTCTGGCGCCTCCAAATCTCACCCACATTGAATAATGACATGTCCTTACATGCCTATGACACTAGAGGGCGGTAGCACCACCTCACAGCCAAGTCATGCGCCCCGTCACAAAGGCCACTCCCCAGTTCGATGAGTGCAAAACTAAGAGACAATCGAATTCTCCCTCTACAGTATGTCTTTGAGGACGCGTGACGACGTTTGAGTCAGACGACGGTTTGTTCTCGGAGAGCACGAGCGCGGTCCAAACCAAAAGCTTGATTGTCCAGCTGAAGGGAAACCGTCTACACGAGGAAACCAAGTAAATAAAACCTTGAGAGTCAATGTGTCCAAGCTTATTGATGACTATGGTGAGCGAGATTGTGGAAGATGTTGCAACAGCATTGACACAAACGGCTAGTGTTCATTTCCTCTGTCTTCACTCTTCTTGAACCAAGGAACCTCGTGGGCGAGTTGTGCATCCGACCCCCTTTGGGACATCCACGCAAACGGATTCCACGAAGAAAACAAAACGGAACCAACCAACAGGAGGATTCTAGTCGTTTCGTTCGAGTCAGGTCAAGTGATAAGGGGGTGGGGGGGGGGGGGGGGGAGGGGGTGGGGGTCACAGGGGTCAGATGATCCGAAGATGTCATAAGGCCACGACGGTGCACGGGTGTTTGAGTTTACAAGGCAGCACTCCTCTGTTGAGCTGGTAGAACTCCACCAGCTGAATCAGGTCGGTGAATTTGGTGGCGCCGTCGTCAAGGCTGAAGAAGACTTGGCCGTCCTCTTCGCACTACCGACGTCAAAAGGGGGGGGGGGAAGCAGGGACACGCCACATGGTGAGAGAAAAGAAAAAGGAAAGGACATCAGACTATCATCAGACAATAACAACGGTTGTACATGTTTGGGCTCAACAAAGTCGCACAACCCATGACTGCAACTTAAAACACCGACAAGCGCATTACCGGTAGTATCTGGAAATGTTTGATTTTCTGGTGATGGCACAACGTGAGCACAAACGCCTTGGGGTTACTCTGACTGACTCTCAGCAGAAACAACCTGCGCAACAAAAGAGAAATATTCAGTTGACTTGATTTTATGGACGCTTTAAGGAAGAATATTGCAAAATATGGAATTGAACTTCTTCATTTGTGCTTTATTCGGTGAGTAAGAAAACCGCATGTGTGAAACGACGTTTACCCGTCGACTTGTCCCTGCTGGTGGATAATGCGATGGGATTCTTCTCTGGTTATCCTGCCGTGGAACCACAACTGGGCTATGTGGATGACTGGGGAGACAATTTCAAAAGCATTTTTTTTTTTTTTTATAAATACACATTTTTCAAAACCTTTTAAATGGAAGGAAAAGTAGAAGTTGACGATCAACACTCTTGTGAATGTGACTTTTACCTGAGCTTAGTGACGAGTGGTGTAGTGGACTGTGGGAGCCGAGTACGTTCATTCGTTGACTCCTCTTCTGAGAGAGATGCCGCAAACAGACAACAACAACCGGGATTAGTTCATGATCTGGTGGTGTCGTCTCGGTATTTACAGTTTTAAATAGGAGCAACATCAACACTGTAATATATATACTTAATTCTTGCGAACAATTCATTCTAACTTTTCACATTTCGCATGCTGCCCCGCAGCAATATCAGCTTCATGAATAGACAATAATAACAACTTTTGTCTGGTCAAAACAACTTCAAAATCAACACAAATTTGCTCTGTATGAACGTTTGAGTAAAATAAATAGTGACATCTACAGAGACCTTTTTGAGGTTCACACCATGAAAAAAATATAGAGATATTGTGTCTTACCCTCCACGCATGCCCCTCCTCCATGGCAGCGCTCTGAGCTTCTACAGGGTTGTCAATCACCCTGCCTATCCTCCCTGAGAAATCCATCGCCACAAGGGAGTTCTCCGACACACTCCGCTAGGGGGAGACAGAGAAACACGACAGTCAGAATGTGGATGCACAGGCGGAATGCAGCTATGTACTGTACATTTGTAAACAAAGGCAGTGCAATCATTAATATTTTAATATTTTTAAAATCCTTCATCTCCTAGATTAGTTAGTTAGCTGTTCGTGGTGCGTACATCACACCGGTATCCCAGAAAAATCTAAGTTTTGCTTATGTCAAAGATCTGTTATTGTTGATTTAGTAGGTTTTAAAAGGTGCTTAAACTGAATTTAAAACACTTACCACTGGTGCTGAGAAGTGTGAAAGTAAGGTTTTTCTTTGTAGGGGAATCTTATAATTCTGGTACAATACAATCCCATACTGTAAAGAAAAAGGAACACAGTGGTAAAGCAACACTACCAACATTCTTAGCGCGCGTGTTGCACACATCATCGAAAACGGTGTCACATATGTTGTTGTAATGCTGTTACCTTGAAGAGCCGGAAGGCAGTAATCCAACAGGTCCTGCCCTGCTCGTCCTCCGCACACAGCATCCTCAACTCCTTCAACTCCCCTCGACATTTATTGGGCTGCGAGTTAACAAGATCATAAGAGAAAATAATCATCATCATCACTACCAGCACCAACATTATCACCGATGGAAGCAAGTGAATGAAAAATATATAAAACGTTTATAATAATATAAATATATAAATATAAAATGTCAGTTTACGACAGCAATAAACCAGAACATCAGCCCTCACGTATGCATGCCAACAGGCTTGTCATGAGACTGGGAGCTGCATGGCTGCTGTCAGTCATCCCTCACCTCATAACATTTCATTAGAGACTCACCTTGATACAGAACTCATAGTCTGTGGGTGCACCGTGCTGCTTTTTGCCTGAGATGACAGTGAAGATGTTGCTGTCTTCAAGGTCTGCGAGAAACTGTAGATGTCTGGGCTCCTAGACACAGAATTAATTAATAAGTCAGAACATCCCAGAGGGATACAGCCTGGAGGCACACCGACAGACATATACAGGGAGGCCACCATCAATAAAAGTCTGATTCTTTAAAGTGAAATATTACGTTTGATTTGAAAATGTTTTACTACATGCACTTGAACAAATGTCTTGATAAATAATGACCGTTGCACAAAGTGAAAAATCAAAATGTTAGAATATGTATTCTGTCCCTTGAAGATGAAAAGTGGGAGTAGTTGTTACCTTTGAGGTTCCTTTTGTAGAGCAGTAGAGTCCTGAGCGCCGCAGCAACATGTAAACTTTCTTCCATGACTTTCTCCCCACCTCCTTCACATACTGATACCCCTGGATCTCTGGACAGCTGCTGGTTGCGAGGAAGTTCTGCGGGAAAGAGATTGAGCGTATCGGGATCATCAGCACGCGGCAGATCGGATGTATTCGCTCTATAATGTCCTCCGTCAAGGGACCTCCGCCTCTACTGGATCACATCTGAAGCCGGTCGCGGACACCGAAGGAGGCCTCACCAATATATATTTATACATATACACATGCATAAATATTTACTATATATAAAAGGTTATCTATGTTTTAAGCAAGGCCTCTAATGGATTTGTATTTTCCAAGACAAATACAGTACGTACATTAGATTAACCTACAGGGCATTCGTCTTGGAAACCCTTAAAGACGGTTATGTCTCGGAGTTTGCGGTTTCCATGTTTTCACAAAAATATCACACCATGAAGCGGCAGGTTAAGTTATTTAGAGCCGATCTGGAATCTGGAGCTTGCGGCTGGAATGAAAACTGTTTCGGAGGACACTGCGGCATTATTTAAAAAAACACATGTTCGCCGGTGTTTTGGAAACATTCCACGATGGAGTTTTCCGTCATTTGCGAATCGCACCTTCACACGCGACGTTCATTCATAAGAGCTTTCTTTTCTGGAGGCGCGACACCTTGCTGCTTTTTGCGTCGACATATGGATGAGCTCGGGACAGAACTCTTGCAAAGTGCAAAGCACTTGTGTTTGGAATAAGTCAAAACGCTGGGCGATTCCTGACACAAGCCATTCATGTATCGACTCCTCTAGCATAACGTCTACGTGATCAGCAGGGGAGTTAAAAGCTTTCTGCGAGTGGCGAGGATAAAGTGATGGATTCCACTTGTGGTTCTGTCTCTTGACAGCTCCATTACTTGAAACAGGAGAGAGCCAGACTGCATGTAAACCCTCCATCCATTAAGACCAAAGCTCTTCAAAATCCAAAAGGAATCTTTTTGTCTTATACTGGCGGACAAGTAGCATGACACAAGTGTGTGAATTTGTGCTGTGCAAACATACTGTAGGTGCGCGAGGAACTGCGTGTCCTATTCCTGACTGCTTAATTCCATCCGTCGTAAGAGCGGGGCTTGTGGCGCGTATGCCGAGACAGTCGTGTGTCAACAGGGGATCAACGGCAGTTATTACTGCAGGCTCTGACGAGACACTCTGTCTGAGGGTCAGAGGTGAGGTATGTTACCTTTTATTGTACAGTATGCGGTGGGTGCTGACTCTGATCCGTGTGTGCGTGTCAGGAAATGAAAGGAGCGCGAGAGACGGGCGGAGAGAGCAGCGTGTGTCCCCCCCCCCCCCCCCACCACCCCCCCCGAGTGCGTCGCGCCGCATCTACCTGAAGGAGCTGAGATGGTGGAATCGTACGATTGGCTTCCTGGCACCACGCGACCATTTGCTCCGGGAAAAATGTCTGGTGGAAGAAGAAGAAGAAGGTGGAGAGCGAGAGAGAGAGACGGAGGCAGACAGACGGAGAACATCAGCCACCGTGACAATAATTACAGGGTCGGAAAGTGTGACGGAAAAAAAAAGGTGGAACGTCACGCAGATCTCATTAGTCAGTCAAGTATTTCACAATAATACAAACTGTGGAGACAGAGCATGTCTTTCATTCCATCTGAGGAAAGTGGACCCTCTTTAGAGCAAACACCACCAGTAGACGCTTTACTTGAACATCTCTTTGCATTGTGCTCAACATATTAGGACACCGTGTGGTGTGACGCTGCTTTCCTTTTAGCGGGACGTATCTTTAACGGTTTCAAAGCATTCTAAAAAAAAAAAATGCAAGAAGGAGCTGCATTCTCCTTCACAGGCGATTAGGTCACATGTATTTTAAGAGGACAAAGCTTGTTAAGAAATGTGTAGAGAAAGAAAAAAAAGAAGCAATTACCTGGGGGTTTCTGAAGAATTCATATTTGGCATAGTTCTTCCTGAAGAGGAATCTGCTGTCGCTGGTCATAGAGGCCTGGACCTGAACCACCAGCTCGTGGTCTTCTAGACAGCGCTCTGATGGGAGACAATGAATGACGTTAGCTACGCTAGTATTAACGCATACTAGTTATGACACTTACATTATAGAACATGTTTTGTTAAAAGGAGTGAATGGAAATATGTGACTGATTTATTCCTATCTATAAGATAAGATAAGATAAAATAATCCTTTATTAGTCCCTCAGTGGGTAAATTACAGGATTACAGCAGCATTGCTCACAGTAATAAGTAAAAAACAAGTAGTATAATAACAGAATTAAGATAAAAGAGTAAAAAACAAGAAGAATATTATATATACAGACGGAGTAGAAATAGAATAAAGTGGATAAAGTGGATAATAATATACATACTGTAGTTTTAACATTATGATCAAAACATTGTTCTCAGTCTGTCAGAAAAGCACAATGGAAATTATATAGATATCAGAAGATTAGAAGAGCCTAGAAGTCTAGAAAAACATACAAATGAAACTGAACACAAAAGCACTTTTCTTCTTTAATAAACACTAATAATCTGATTTTCCAGAACGACAAGAGCATGTCAGTTGTGTGAGACCAAACTTAAACAAGTTGTTTTCCTGTTTAGAACCTGACCAAGTGTTTCTTCTTCTTCTATATTAGGAGTAACGCACTAATCATACATACATTTGCATATGGAAACAGCAGATTTACATACTTTTGGGAAATACATGTAAACAAGTGGTGAATGGCAGTAACTTGGGTTTATTTTGAAGCTCAATTCAGTGGTCGAATGGGACGTTTAGAAACGCAGACTGGTTTCAACGGCTCCTGCTCATCACACGAGCCGAGGCTGATGATCTGTTTCAATGAGATTAAAAGTGGGCTGGGATTTCACTAAAAGTGTGCCCTTGTATGGATGTGGTCCGAGGTGCTGGAGATTTATATTCTGTGACTGCGATGCTAAAATTGAGTCATGAGTCTCTCAATTCCCAACAGCTTGTTATCTCCGTCATTATCTTTATTCCAAGAACATTCTGCCTTTTCCACGGTGCATCCAATTAAAAAGGCTTTCGAGTCTCCTAACTTTGTTCGTCTGCTTTCTCGGTGAAATACAGAAGTTTGACTGCACAACTTCATCTCACATAATCATCATTAGCGCGTGTGTCCCCCCCCCCCCACCCCCCCCCACTCCTTCTACCTCTTAATCACCTCTGTCACGATCTCTTTTCTATTTTCATCTCGTCGCCTTGTCTGATGAGTCACCCGTGTTGGTGACTCACGCCGGCAACACACTACCTCACTGTCCCAGAGCTGTTAACCTTTTCAGGGTGACAAGCGGAGAGGTCAGTGTCACTAATCTCAAAAGGGGCCATTTCATCCCATTCAGCAGCGCGGCAGCGAGTGGGCAGCGATGTACGGGAATAGGCCTCTATTCAAACGCACTATTGTTCGGGTCTCTCTGAAACTTCTATTCTCGTCTACCGCCCCAAAAACATGCGCACGCGAGGAGCACGGTGGCAACATGTACGCGCCGCAACACGCACTTCCTGTTCCAAGAGTCAGAACTCAACACGGAGAAGCAGCGTTCAGTTTTTTCTGCTCCACATATCTGGAACTAAGTCCCCCGAAAGCTGAAGGTCTGCTGAGACCCCCCAGAGACCCTCAGAGATCCTCAAGCTCCTTGAAATCCAGCATGAAGACTTTTCTGTTTGCTGTTGCCTTTAATTGAACAAGATTCAAGGATATCAATCAATTTCTGCATCTCACGGCTGCATTTCTTTTTTTAAATTTTATTTTATTGCAACTTTTATTCTATTTCTTGCTTTTTGATGTTTTAATGAATGTTTCTTAATTGTTTTTAAATCTCGTTTTCATTTGCATAAAGTTTTGATGCATTAAATGGTTTTTATGTGAAGCACTTTGAATTGCCTTGTTGTTGAAATGCGCTATACAAATAAACTCGCCTTGCCTTTATACCGTGGTCTAAAATGTCTCAAATATAAATGTTATATCAACAGGTACAATAAACCAACAGCGCAGACACACTCTGGTCACATGGTTCTGTCGTGGCAAAAATGCATAAACCTTCAATTTGAACAGTCAGCACATCTCATTTTATGAAACTCCCAAAACATTAAATACGAGAAGTAGTTATTCCAGACCTGAAAATAATACGGTTGCAGTACAGGTGCGCCAGAGTAGAAGAGAGGCTATAGAATAGTTACTCCCGAGCCAGAAACTATGTCAACCCCACTGCGTTTGGCAGCATTGTGTTGGCAGCGTGATGAGAAATGTAATCAGATCAGGGTGGATGGTGAAATATTAAAAGTTAGAGCGTCGAGGGCCCGTACTTTTAATAAGCTTTTCCTCGTGTGACAGCAAAACAGCCAGCGGTATATTGACACAAGTTGTCAGTTGTAACAGCAGGTTTGAAGTGTTTTTACATCTGTTTTTCACCATGTCTTTCACTACCAGGCACACTGCTCTATATAAAAACTGCACCCCCTCTTCTCCCACATCTGTTAAACTGTAAAGACATGAGCACCGAGCACAGGCTCAACTTGTCTTCCATAAGTGCTTTATAATCGCCCTCTCCTCGGGGGGAGGTTGAGTTTTCGAACCTTCAGCTGACCACAGCTTTCCAAACTTACTGTTACACTGCCAAGTCTAACACAAAATCAGCCCCGGACAGAAATGCAAAGCTCTCTTCCTCCAAGTAAGCAAAATCCTTCATCAACCCCCCCCCCCCCCCCCCCCCCCCCCCACACCCGGTATAGAGCATCTCTTTGGAATACTGCTTCCTACTTTTTAGACTCTAGACAGTCGTTTCAGTGCCACATTTGGAGTTCAAGAATAATTAAAAAAAACAGTGAGTGTGCGGGTTTTCTAGTTTTTAGCAAATGGGAGCGAAAGTACCAAGCGACACTAAAATACCTCTTAAATCTCTCAAGCTATGTTTACTCCTAAATCTATAAACAATGGACCCGTACTACATGCTACAGCTTATTATGCTAACGACGGGATTTGAATCTGTTCAAATCAAACTTAAATTCTTCATTTTTGACCTTTTTACACTAGATTCGTCCCGAGTCCTCTGCCCGATGCAGCGAGTGGTATCGGTGGTTTCAGGTATTCAAGGCTAAATGACCTTTAACATAAAAACACAGCCTTTTAAACTCTTTATCAATCATTTCATCACCTCTCTGCCGTTTCATTTATCGTACTGGATCGATAACATTCCCCCGTTTCTGACACTGACAGCAGCTGCAAAGGTTTGGTTACAGTGTTCGTCAGTTCCATCTCTACATCTTCTCATCCGTGACCTTCAATCTTCACCTTCTCTTCCTTACGCTTCTCATCCGCTGGTTTCCACTCTGAACCCTCCCGTCCCAATTTTAGGGAGGAAAAAAACCCTCATAGTGTAATCTTCTAAGAATGATCTCTTTTAACCTGCAGTCTATAAAAGAGCAGTCTCGTGACATCTTGCTTTCACTATCCTGTCCTGTGCATAAAACATTAACTTTTTCTCATCACCACCAACACCGAATAAAATAACTCTGTAATGCTCAAACAAGGTGTCAAGATGTAGGCTTCAGGCTTGTATTGTTTATCAACTGCCGTGCTTGTTTCATTTATGAGAATTATGCCGGTTCCCCCGAGAGGCATTGGTAATATTTAATAAGGGCCCCTTGGAAAGCCTGTCTCCACTTACACTAATTCTGCTGTTTACTTGCAAATATACATATGTGTTTATTCTGCTTCAAGCGCACTGTACACTGAAACTGGAATTTGTTATCAGCCCTATGTGACTCCTTTAACTGAGAAGTTGGTAACAATAATTGAATTGATCTTACCTGCAATTAGCATCAGATTTTATTCCGACAACGTTTAGTGTACACTCTTACTCTTCCCACAGTTCCATCTGTCCTGCAAATACATGGACGTACAACTCAGGCATCTAAGTGCTTTTCTTTTATCTTAACTTCCCATTGTGCCTGCACTACCGGAGTTAGAATATCCTTGGCCTGCCAGTGCTAAAGTACCTCTGACCTCATCTCAATACGTTTCACCGGCATATTTTGCACGTGCTCAATGTCTTCCTTGGTTTTTTCCCCCCTCGTCGGCACGCCACTGCACCGCTTCAGCAGCCTTCCCACACAGCCGCCGTGTTGTACTTGATCAGATCGCGGTGCGTTATTGCTCAGTGCGTGCCTACGCTGGTATAGTATGTGCATGAACTCATCCTTGAACACACGCCCGCGCGAGAAGAAATATGGGCCCGAACTGTTTGTCTTTGCATGCATGCGAACACGCACACGTGTCAATGCACCTGTGTACGCGAGTGATTGCATTGCATGTCTCAGTTTCCGTGTAGGTTTGCGAGTGTGTGTGTGTGTGTGTGTGAGTGTCCTTTTCGTGTGTGTGTGTGTGTGTGAACAGTGCCTCTTACCTAGCCCGAGCAGCGGGTGGTGTTCAACAAGTGCCCAACTGTTGTCGTCCACACAATGGCTTTTATAAACCAGGAGCTGGCACAGGTCCCTGGCTGTCATGTCGGCCGGGATCTCCACGACTTTACCCATGCCGTCTTCACTGAAGATCTTCACAATCTAGGAAAAAGAAAAACACATTCAAGATCAATTATAAAGAAACTTCAAAGATCATTTCAAGGTAGTTTGGTCAACTAGACTGGAGTGTTTCAATAAAGAAGGACAAAAGGCCTTCAAACCAGTAATGCGGGTGCCCTTGATATGATAAAATGAAGACAGACCTTTCCAAGATGGTAGTTTAAATATACATTTTCATGGCAACCCCTCAGGGAATACTTAGTTGTGATAAAGTAATTTAACATAAATCATTTTTGAAAACCTAATAGGTGGGTGAAGCCAGCAATTTTTCTTCAAACACTAGCATAGTGTTTATCATATAGCGCCCCATACATTAGAACATACACAGGCCTGTAATTATAGCACACAATAGAAAAGAATAGACATTCAAAACTATGTAGCAATTGTGGTGTGAGAAATCACAGACAAGCATTTCTTAGAGCAACTTGTTGGTGTAATATAGAAGCAAATATACTATAGTGCGTGTATAACAAGGACTGCCTGCACAAAATAAGATATATGCTGTACTGTAGCTTAAGAGGAAGTAAACACTGTTTTCAACCATAGCTTATCACAAAAATGTATGCAAGTGTGACAGTTGAATATGCTTCAAGCTCAACTTCATGGACACAAGTTATTATTATTTTTTTCCACAACTTAACATGCTGTAATTGGACCGGTCTGTGGATAACACCTAATTGAATTTTGCTCCGTTAATAATACAGACTCAAACACGTACTTACACACATGTTGAGCCACTACTTCTCAGTCCAGTATAATGTATGTACTGTATTGCAACAGTGGATCAGCCTCTGTGTAGCTTCATCTCCAGTCATATGGTTGTACATCCGTGTATATACAGTGGTTAAGCTTCCCCTTGTTGGAGATCAACAAGAAAAAATCCAGGAAAGATAACTGCCGTCGCTATTATGGTTTATAGTCCTAAATCTACATCCACAGGTTGGCTTTCCGAAAGGGAACCCGTGCAGTCACATTCACATGATGCACATTTAATGGCCCAGTGAGGAAACTAGAACAGCCTAACCTGCAGAAGAAATCCTACACAGGAATCCAGCCTAGTAAGCCCACACATGCCATGTATGCACCCTTCCCACATAATATATTATGACAAAGAAATTCTGTTCTCTTCTTGCGGACAGACGCAGCTCATAAGCATCACAGTTTGTACAAATCCGGCCTGAGGCGCTCTATCCGTCCGAAATGTTCAAGGCGAAAGGCAGGGGAGCCTCTACAACTCAAAGCTGCTAACGTACAAGACTCTCTTTTTTATTTATTTTTTTTGTGCTCTGCTCACATCTCGAAAAAAGACAAATTGTCTTCAGCCTTTTAAAAGGTATTTACACATTCCACGTCTCGCCCCTAGTTAATCATAGCAGCACTTCAAAGAGTCTTCGCATGTTAAAAAGAGTCACACAAGGAGAGATAAGAGACGCGGAAAGAGAGCGGTCTTACCTCCACGGCCCGCAGTAGGCAGCACTCCGCGGAACACGAAGGCATTTTTGGTGTCAGCCTGGCTCCCCAGACACACGTACACACACACACACACACATACATACACACACACACACACACACACACCCACACACACAGTCACTAAGACAGAAAACCCTTGCTGTTATGTCGCCCTGCCCCCTCCAAAAAGAAAGACAAATGTGGATGCCTACAGCTGACAGTTGCAGTTGTGCTACCTGTCACATAGCCTGCAGACTAGTCCTTCAGTCTATCTAGGCCGCCGGCTCTGTCTTTCAAAAATTAAAAAAACGTCTGTATGACCTAAAGCCGCTGTCTGTACAGCTCACAGGACAGAGACACAGAGACAGTCAGTGATCGGACGGCAGCAGGTACAGTACAGTGCTTCCACTGCCAGTTAAGTCTTGACAACTATCTTTCTTTCTCTCCCTCTCTCTCCCTCTCCCCCTCACAAAGGGTTACAGCCTCAGCCACAGGCTCCGAGGCACACTGAATCAAACCACACGCTCACCGACCAATCATAAGGCTGCAGCAGGCTGATGTAATCATTCCCACACAGACTCAGGCGCACATGCGCACGCACGCATGCACGCACGCACGCACACACACTCTCTGTGAGTCATACACACTCCAGTAGAAACACAGACGCACAGTCATGCACAGACGCAGCCAACTTTTTTTTCAGACCTCTTGCGTGCTCCCTGCCTCAGTTTCTTTTCAGAGCTCGACGTGCGAGGGTTCATTTGAGAAGGGTGTGTGTGGGGCAGTCAGGAGGAGCTGGAGCAGGAAGAGGAAGAACGGATAAAGGAAGGAGTAAAAAATAAAATTAAAAAAAATAAAAGGTTTGTCTTTGTTGCTTCTCGTGTCTCCAAAACGTTCAGAAGTGTTCAAGTGAGGGCTTGTTGGCTTCTACGATTTCCTCTTCGTCTTTGCTTCTCTTTTCCTCTCCCTCCCTTCCTCCCTTCCTTCCTTCCTTCCTCCCTCCTTCCCTCCTCGTGGCTTAACTTTGAACTCCCCAGTCAGATCTCTCTGCCTCTCACAGCAGTAACAAGACTCATTACAGAGCAAATGAAATGAAACAAACCTGGAGCAGCACTTGAGCTCTCCGACCGACTCCTCCTCCCCTGGTGGCGAGCTTTGTGCCAACATTCTTTCTCTCCAAAGAACAAAAAAAAACTGGGAGACTTCTGCACAACCCCACAACAGCCCCCTCCACCCCTCATTCTAACTCTGTTATTTAATATGCCATCAGAGAGACAAAAGCCTTGACACGCCCCGTCTGGGACAGGCGAGATCAGCCTTACGTTGTCATCGAAGGGACTTCTTCTGGGTTTTCCGTACTTCTTTTTTCAGGAGGAAAAGGAGGGCGCATGCTTGCACACGTGGGGTTGAGGTGTCCAGGAATAAGCACAGTTCCACAGAAGGAAAGGAGGAAATAGTGGCACAAGGTAAAAGTGGTAGCAGGAAAATACAATTTAATTTACTGTAGCGGGGAAACTTTAGGGGAGGGAGGGATGGAGGGAGGGAGGGGAAAGTCTGCCGCTGGGGGAGGGGATACAGAGAAAGAGAAAGAGAGTGTGTGTGTATGTATGTGCGTGTAAATGATTGCACATGCACATGTGTGTGTGTGTGTGTGTGTGTGTGGGGGGGTGGGGGGGGTGGATAGGGAGAAACAGGAGACAGACAGGAGAGAGAGAGAGAGAGAGAGAGAGAGAGAGAGGGGTCTGGTGACACACTGCAGCAGAATGTGTAGTATGAATGCGTCCTACTGTTAACTACATATCTAGCCTGCACAGCTGTCTCTCCCGACTATCCGCCAAGGCACACACCCTCGTCTACGTCACGGTGGGTCGGCCAGAGGGGAAAGCCCCAAGAAGGCTGCGCACATCACACGATACTGCAATACAGGTTTTTTCCATTACAGTGCCGTAATTAGAAGAGTTGCTCGATCTGTGCATTGGTACCAACCCCCTTTTTTGACAAAGAATCTAGTCATTACACCTTTTGACATCATTTTGATGTCACGAAAGACAGGACAGATAATCCAACGCGGCTAATGTCGGCGTCGTAACCAGGAAACCCTCTTGTATCAACACACTTTGTGCGACCTGGCCTGAGTTTGATCCGACAAGTTCAACGAGGGTTTCTATTTGACATAATAACTACATGATTATAATCATAATACAGTCCAAGTGTTTGTTTTTCCACAACTAAGAGTTGCGTCTCGTCAGTCAAGTCGAAAGACAAGTTCCAAGCCCTAAAGGTCTGTTCCACTCGTGAAAAAGCCCCGTGTTATAAACCAAATGTAACGCCATTTCAGAAGCTAGAGCGTTAGCAGTTTGTCAATAGAAACTATTTTTATGGTGCATAAGGGTTAAAGCTCCCACACAAACCCCCCGCAGAGATTCATATTAGTAGCGGTACTGGCTCAGAGTGAGACTGCAAAAAGGGGGGGGGAGGAGGGCTCTGGGGGTAGAATTAACCTTCGGTCACATTATTCCCTCTCAATACACCCCACTGATCATGTAATATTTGAAGAAATAATTGCGAAAGATTACACATTATTTACACATGAAAATAGACATGGAAATCCCCACCGTCTGCCGTGTCCAGTGCACAACACAACAGCCCTAAATAGCAAAAGTTCACACGGGGACACAAACAGCGGGGACTCCTGGGTGAAGGCCTGTTTTTTTTTTTTTTTTTTGACACATCCACCACCCCAACCTCCTCCAGGGACTCATTTGAAACTACTTACACACACACACACACACACACACACACACACACACACACACATATATACATAGGGCTGTACAAATAATAATCAGCATCAGCAGGAGCAGCATGAATCATCAGAAAAGTGTCTCCTTGTGACATTACAAAGACCACCGCATCGACGTCTTTAACTGTGTGACTGTGTGGTCAGATGTTGGCGATCAGCTGAGAGCGTTGCTCATTCGGGTGGGAGCTGATCCTTCATTAGCTGTGGGAATCTTATCTCGCAGCGTGGCAATACCATTAAGAGTGGAAGGAATGAGGAGGCGGACGGCGGAGTGACACGCGTCAACTACTCTAACAAAAGGGGAAGAAGAAAAACAGAAAGAGAAACAGAAGTTAAAAAAAGAAAGATAGGAAATCAGCCTTTATCTTCTAATGCGTTTAACTGCGTCCTCATTTATACGGGGGCGCGGAAAAGAGCAGGCCTCTCCACCTCTCTGATGACTCAGGTCTGATAACTGCCCTGTGATGTAATCCCCCGGGGACAGACTGAGAGCTACAGGCAACACACACACACACACGCACACGCAAATACAAAGTGTACATATCGTGTAGTAAGTATCTGTGCACACACACAGCCCAGACGCAGACACACACACAAAGGCAATGCTCAAGGCACAAACACACACAGAGTGTCAACTGCACTGCATGAGAACATGCTTTGGCAAACTAAAGTGTGTGTGAACGCCCAGCTGCTCTCACGCATGCACACATCCCTCTCTTTGAGAATTGGCTGCAGGTCTATAAATAACTCCACTGGTATTATGTACACATTACACGCCATTACATCAGATAGGAGTTACCCGTGGCAGATTACAATTATAAAAGACCGTTGGAGATACAAGCCTGTGCGCGCACACACACACACACACACACACACACACACACACACACACACACACACACACACACACACACACATTAGGATCCCTTACATGTGGGCAACTGAAAAAGGAAGGCAACATGGCAGCTGAAGAACGGAGAGCCAAGTCATGTGTTTGGTTCGACAGCAAAGAAAAACATTAAAATCCTGGTTCTTGCCAAAAAGACAGTGTCTAGTCACACTAACTATTTATATGGAAATTCAAGCCTGAAGTCATCTCTTTCTGGAATGACAAAGCAACATGGAAATTCTTTCCCATTAACGCACGCACGCAGGTGTCTTTATTGCCCCGGTTTTAGCCGTCAGGCTTTGTACAAATACCCCACAGCCCTTAAATGAACTGCACCCATCTTGGGATTGAATAAGCCTGTTGGTTGCAGCATGCACACTATTTGAGGCATGAAAAGAGTCACTCACTGTCTTCTGACAGCTGATGCAGTAGAATCTAGAAATAAATGAAATAATGATTTAAAGCGGTTGACTGAGTGATCCCTGGGTTTAGACTTGATCGTACGGGCAGGAAGCAGGACACGTGATACAGCTTTTATTATGAAAACAGAGAGAATGGAGGCTATTTACAATGTTGATTACTCCAACAGAGTCAGAAAGAAAGCTTAAAAGCTTTAATTTTATTTGTATGGAAACATTCACAGTCGTGTGCAGCAAGGAAAACCTATATAAACGCCACCCTTTGTGCTTTGGTTTTAAACAGCTTAATTTAGATATTTTACAGACAATGTTGCATTGTCAAAGCTTCACAGTTTCATTGCACAAGTATATACTTGTCTTTACTTTATATAGACACTTACAAAGTGCTGACTTTTAGCAGGTCATCAGTCTTGCCATGACAAACCCCTCCACTGGGAAGGTATGGCTATATCTGCTCTCTCTGTGTCTTACAAAACCTCTATTGGTATTGGTACAAAAAAAAGAACTGTAGCCATTGATCAGCTGATTTGGCTCACACGACCCACCCAGCTTCATATTCTCATTAACAAGTACTCTCTTTAAAGCCCCTCTGACTGTAATGTGTTGCCGTGTGTGGTCTCGGGCCGCCCCTGGAAACTAACCTCCAGTTGACGAGATGGAGATACAGAAACCTGAATGGGCCTCGGGCAATTGAGCCGTCCTCGCTCAGCGCCTGCAGTCAGCAGTGGTGGGAGGTACTAGCCCAAAAAATATCTGCTGACTCGTGAGGAAGGGACGGGAAACTGTCCCTTGTCATCCAATTACCGCGTCAAATTAAGACCCAAGACACGGAGGCCTATCTGGACTCAGCGAAGCAAGAGGAGGCAGAATGGGATTTAGTAGCCAGGGAACAGAGGGAGGGAGGGACGGAGGAGGGGAGGGAATAGAGATGTATGGAGAGAAATGTAGGAGGACAATCCTCCCAGTGCACACTGACAATACAGAGTCATGTACAGTGGCAGACTGCCATGTCTTCCACTGTGCAGCCATGCATCAAGCCGAACACTGTATATCCCACAGAGCCTGCTCTGTATCTAAATAATGGAGTCTTAACACCTACTTAGGGTATTAAGATTCCGCAAGTTGAAGGTTGGAAGATTTTGCTGCTGAGCTGGGTCAAATTTAATTAGCATTGCGGGTCAGGTACCACACATTGACGTCAGACCTTTGTCCGAGCCGTACAAAATACTGCATGTGCACACAAAGGGTATTTATCGCAACGGAAAAAGGTGGCGTCGAGTTTCGAATGTTCCGTTTAAATAGCAGCGGTGGTGCAAATTGTGCTTCGTGGTGATGAAAATATTTTGCGCTCAACCAAAGTTAAAAAAGATCTGGGGATGTGTGCGACTAACGCCAACGTCTATTGAGAGACGGCGCACCAAGATCTATCAGAAAACGCACTTTTGACGACCTGAACTTATCAATTTAGTGTGTTCAGCACAGGATCAGCGTAAACATCCCTACACAGCTACCAACTTTCATTTGAATTCCATATTATCACCGGTTGGTTGGAAGGTCAAATGCACCTTTTGTTTACTTCAACTAGATTTGCACATGCACAGTGTGTGGCAACACACTTCCTAAAGGCCAACTAGACAGGCTTATGATGATTCGAGAACAATCCCTCCCCTATTTACTGTGACCGCCTGCTGAGAACACCCCCCCGTGTGGAGCCAAATATTTTACCAACAGGATTAAAAGTGGGGGCGGATGCTTAATTGTGCACCAGGGTCGACTGCCAGAAAACCCCGGGTGGCGAATGTCCTTTCAGACCACTGCTGATTTGGAGCCATTGTCCAATTACAGCAGGAGGGCAGAGGAATGGGGCGGGGGGGGGGGGGGGGGGGGGGGGGGGGGACGGGACTGTGATTGGGTGAACAAAGGATGAAATCATTGGCATGATTTTGGCCACTTCCTGGAAATGGTCTACTGGTCGGATGGGCAAGCAGTGGCATTGTCGGTGTTATCGGTGGTCTCTGGACCATTTTTGACTACCAATCTACATAAAAGGTTGTTTTTATGTAGATTGGTTGGCTCATATTTACATTTACACTTTGGATAAAACGTTCAGATTGCAGAATTAAAAAAAAAAAAAAAAATCACTGTTCTCACAAGTAACAAAGTTGTCGTAACTATGCGATTGAATGATCATACAACTATAATAAGGTTATTATTAATAATACAAGTGTATAGACATTCTCATGAAGGAAAGACATTGACAGGTCCTGGCGTCCCCATGGTTTTAAAAAGAGGACTACCAGCATCCCAGGGGAGTGCTAACAATCATCTCCCATTCAGAGGAATCCCAGCATGCGCCACCGTTCTGTACAAACTGTCCCCACTAAGGGGGAGTGTTCTCTGGAGATGCCAAGATCACAGTGCCACGGTCCTGTCTATCATTCTCTCTCCCTCTCTCATTCTCTCTCTACTGCCGATCTTTGTCTCCAAATGCCTCTGAGAGGGGCTTTTTAAGCAATCAAACCGGTCCTTCAATATCAAAGACTGAAGGCCATAGCTACATGTGTAACGTCATTTTAATTCAATTTAGACTTTATTGAAAAGTGGCCTGTCTAGCATCCTTAAGTATTAAACAATTCTATTAATTCAACTATGGCGACAAAGGATACTGAAGTATAAGAAATTATAATGTTACTTTTATTTTCCCAATTTTTGGCAGCTCCTTTTGTTAACCTGGAGCTCTCTACTTGATTTGATCTACCAATAATAGTTGATTATCTGATTAAATGTGTATAAACAACACAGAAGTAGTCAAACTTTAAAAAAAAAGAACAGTTAAAAACATATAATAAAACTGTTACATATATATATATGCCTATTACTCTTTCTTCCCTTCCTCCTCTTCCCAGCAGCAGCTTCAGAAATCTGAGCCGTCCTACATTCCCTAAGAGAGAGAGAGAGAGAGAGAGAGAGAGAGAGAGAGAGAGAGAGAGAGAGAGAGAGAGAGAGAGAGAGAGAGAGAGAGAGAGATGCAGTCTCTATGACCTACATGGGTCCAACAGCTCTGTTCAGCTTTGTCCAGATGAAATGCCTGCAGGCAGCAACACATTGCTCTCTTTTGTGAAACACATGGACACGCGCGTTTACACCTGTATTCAGGCACACATGCATGCATAGGCGTGCATGAGCCGCGGAGGACAACAAAAGATTGTCAGACGAAAACCTTACCTTATGAATGAAATAGTTTTTGGATACATTTTTTTTTATAATTCTGTATTTTGCCCAGGAGGGATAATTGCAAAAAGCACTCACATTTGCTCTTCCGACAATCTAACATTCAGCGACTGAGACGGAGGAGGTCGCTAACACCATCAGGGCTTCCCATTAGCTGCAGGAGTAATGAGATCTCGCCCTATTAGCCGGGTGAAAGTTGTGGCTTCTAATCTTACACTGCCTGCCTTCTGGATGTACCATTAAAAAGGTGCATCATCCCCACAGCCTGGGCGGTCCCGTCATGTTCCTATGGACAGACATTATTTAGCGAAATTCAATACAGAAAAGACTTACGCAGATAATCCATTTTAAAACCATTTTATAATATGTAAGGCTTGTGGTTTGCTACCATCAACTCAATGAGCAATTACAAATGCCCTGAATAGGATCCCCTCTTTAATCCATCACTAAAACCTTAACTTTGATGACATAAATGACTCGACCGGTCACAAAGTGTGCTGTGCACCAACTCAGTGGCTGACCTGGTCGAAGTTTTTTTTGCACAGCTTCAAATACACGGTCTTGATTTCTTTTTAAATATTTTTGGAGCACAGCGTTTGGCAGCTAATGCATTCTTGTTGTAAGGTTTTAATTTTTATTTCTAGTATACCAATGTACCCGTGCCTATAGCTAATGTCACTCTCGGATGACTATTAGAAATCAATTGCATAATCTCTACAGCGGCAATACATTTTAGACTTTATGTGTATGCATTGCTATTTTTCCATTGGCTCAGGGCTGTCATGGGGTGTTTAACATATGCAGTTTTCAGTAGGTAGTGGATGTGAGCTGCAGATGGCTTACTGGTTGTAGTGACACTGACTGGAGGCGTGTAAATACATTTTGCATGTAATAAAATTAGATTTAAACCAAAGAGTTTGTGTCTATACACAAGTGGGATTCTTGTCCACAAAATAAGTTCCTCTTGGATAGTCTGGTGAATGTGCGGCTCTTGGTGCTCTATTATTTAAGCACTGGCCTTGGTATTACACCAATGCACAACACATATTTAACTTAACTACAAAGGTCTTTGTGCACAAGCAATAATATGGTGATCTGTTCCCAAGTGGCTTTGTCCAGTGTCAATTTTAAAAGTCTTATTCATCTAAATTCTAAACTGAGCCCTTACTCAGAGTAATCTTGCCAGCCACCCTACCTTAATACTGAACAACAGGCCAAGTGTGTGTATGTCCCTGATTATGTGTGTGTGTGTGTGTGTGTGTGTGTGTGTGTGTGTGTGTGTGTGTGTGTGTGTGTGTGTGTAACAGGTCGAGGCATGTTTCCATTTAGCAGTGGGGGATAAATATGGCCCTGACACATGAGATGTTCCAGACTCGACCATAACCTGCCCGTCTCTTCACCAGGTAGCGTTTGTTCAACATCATTTTGTGTTTCACAGAACCAAAACGCTACAAATCCACTCAGTCACTCAAAGCAAGTGTCTGCTTGAGAAAGAGAGCAGGGGCATGTATGCTGACAAAGGGTCACTGTACTGCCGGCATGCTCTCTTTACCTTTGCAACAAAGAGCATCAGATAACATGCATGTGTGTGTGTGTGTGGGGAGACTAGATTTAATGTTAGCAGCAGGCAGGCATGCATCGAATATACACACACATGGATGCACACACGCACAAGCTCAATAAAACATCCAGTTTGAGCTTATTATTTATACTCGCATCAGTTATAAATAATCACAAAGACATAAACAATCCAAATGGCATAAACAGTGCAAAACACACACGGCTAGCTGGCGAGTACGCAATACAAGTGTTTGTATGTGTGTGTCCCGTATTTCACTTTAAGACCCTTTTAAAAAAGCAGGCTGGCTGCTGGAAGAGTGAACCGGCAGATTTCTGGCACTGCGTCATCTTTGATCTCCGCACAGTGCGGCCTGCAGAACACATCAGCGCTACAATGAGAAGCAGAACACACACACACACACACCCCTGCTTGTTAAGATGAACATACATACATTAGATGCATGCACACACACACACACACACACACAATACACAGAACCTCCTCCCTAACACACCCTTCTCTCTAAATACACACACACACACTCGTGCACGCGCCCACAGACGTTCCCACACATTGAAGCCAACGGTTTGGGCATCGACAGCATTCCATTCTGCTTTTTCCTTTTACAGTGGAAAAATCTGCCCTTTGACCCGGAGTGTTTCCAACATTGAGGAAGGAGGCGGCAGCTGAGGAATGCCATGCTTCAGCGCCAGCAGAGTGAGAGGAGGGATGGATCGATGCCCATCATTTACACAGCGGTTGGTTCTACTTTAAATCCCGTCGCCTTTTGCTCAGCGACTGGAATGGCCGCTTCTTCGAGTATTGATTGTTTAAAAGACAGACATTACTCGGGCGCTATCCAAGTTGCCAGATCAACCTCAAAAAAAGGAGGATAATATTTACGTCTCGTTTTGGCCAAAATACCAAATGCTGCAGGGCTACATTTGCATTTCAACCACAATTCCTCACACAACACACAGAGGCATACATAGACTGGGAATATGTTGAAAAGCGTTCACTCATATTGTATTAAAATGTGGTTACTTATCACGTTACAGATTTCCTTCAGCTGGGGCGGACGACAGGAGTGACTGTATGCAACATTCATAATCTGCAGCATATGAGCGGTCATGATAATTACATTTTCTCGATTGTACTCAGCAACTTGCACGTTGCAGAGATGCAAAGAGACACAGTATGCCGCCTGATTACTGCATCACACCTTCCTTGGTTGTGGTACTACTCGATATACAGTTTCAGTCTGTCGCATGATTTTTTTTTTTTGCAAGCTGTTATGGAGGCTGCAGACATCATGAACTCATCATTTTTAAACGATATACTGTGGTGCGGCACACCGATACTGTGAGACTCGTTCGATAAGTAGGTGCCACAGCTTTGAAGACCGGCAAAGTTGGCTGGAGGCGCAGTCATGCAGGGGGAGAGAGAGAGAGAGAGAGAGAGAGAGAGAGAGAGAGAGAGAGAGAGAGAGAGAGAGAGAGAGAGAGAGAGAGAGAGAAGAGATAAGGTGAGATGAGGCAGAAAAGTGATCAGTATCACCATCATCAGATCACATGTTAATGATCTGTGGCTCAGCAGGTTCCAAGAATACAAGCCAGATAACAAGTAGACAGGAAAGGATGCTAAGGAAAACATGAGTCATCTCACCTGCAGAGCATACTGAATGAATGAACACATTTATATCATATACAGTCAGTTAATGACTATTAAGTGATGGAAGAAACACACGTGAATCCCCTGCAAATAGACAGATAGTGTGATCTCTGTACGTGCTGCTTCCATCTCTAAACACCATTACTATATATATATATATATATAGCTGCCATATCTGCGTAACCCCAAACAGCTTGCATACTATACTTCGCCAAACTCCTACTGAAGAATATCACAAGTCATTATTCTGCAAATGCTAGACAGATGCGAGCAGGTTTGCTTCAACCTGCGTGATACAGGAAGCAGCAGCGTTATATTTTTGTCAGACTTGTGCAACTAGATAACGACGCCGGCACCGAACGCCGGCAGCTCATTTGTGCGAACGTTATTAGTGCCAAACCCAGCCGCCGATGCCCGTCTGGCACCGCGGGGCTATTTTAGGCCTCTTACTTCATCGTGGTGTGAATAAGAATTCATCTCGCGAGATAATTTGTCAGAGGACACCGTGCACGGCACCCACTCCTTCCTTGAGATCAACAGGAATGCTGGGCTGAACTAAAAGTCCAGAGTGAAGGGCAACGGAACGACAGGGGAAGACAGAGAGAGACACACACACAGAAATAGACAGCGCCACGGAGAGATAATGAAACACAGGCGAGAGAGGCAGAGACAGGGGCGTGGGGATCCCGCCATACCATAGAGCACAGTGAGCTACAGGACATCCAGTCCAAGTACAGTAAATCCTGCAAAATCTGGCAACCCAGCGATCAAATCAGTGTTCCCACACTAGAACGACTGGGGCCTCTATGGGAACACAGTGTCCAAGTGAGTATATAACAGCACGCTCTATTGCACTACTGAGGACAGACTGTCAAGCCGGAGAAAATGAATGGATATACAAGCTAACTGCCTCGCATTCAAGGCTTCTTATAGGGGTTTCCATTGCACGACATGGATTACACAGGCTAAGCTTAGAATATTTCTTCTTTTTTTGTTTTTAAAGTGTGGCACGGTTGTAATTCCTGCTTCCAGAATGAAATGTATGGAGTTTTTAACCCATACTTTGTTTGTAGTAATCCTGAGCACGCACAGGAAGTTAGTGTTTTTGAAGAATATGTGCCCATCTGTGCACACTTTCACACCGACCCGGTGCCAGTGCTCATAGATGGCAGCTTCCTAGTTTGATGTTCTTAGTCATCCTGCAGCTCCCACATTACCAAATGCATTCTTTCTGTTCGGATTTTGACTTGTTTTATTGATGCTACACTTCAGAATAACAGGTTTAAGGTCGAGTTTGGCACACACACACACAGACGCACGCGCGCACACACACACACGCCTATGAAGGCCATCTGCAGAGGAGAGGAGGACTAAGAGTGGGAACATGGAGAAAGACAGGAGGGAGAGGAGAGTGGAAGAAAGTGAGGTAATCAGGGAGTCGTAGGCCCACGTCAAACAGCTTCCCCGGTGATTCCTGACAGCAGAGCACCGCGTCCTCGTGCCTCCTGCACAGCGGCCAAGGAGTGAGGTAAGAAAGGAACAGAGGGACAGAAGTACCAGAGTCTGTCAGAAAGCGCCTGGAGGTCGGAAAATTCAGTAAACTAAAAACAGAGAAACTTCACAGCAGCAGGCTGGCTGACTGGAGGTGTGGAGGGCAGGGAGAGGGGTAAGAACAGACAGACAGACATGGTTGAACCCATTGTGGCTCGAGGTCTTGTAGAGTGGGGCTGGGAGCAATGATTCACCTGCACCATCCCACTCGTCAAACCTTTGACAGTCCACCACTCGTCCCGAAACAATCTGATCTACTCAAGGGAGTGTTTGCGAGAAAGCAGCGTTCCCACTGTTCCACATACCTCCAGGGCTGGACCCCAAAAGAACATGTGTGTGATGAGACGGGAGTTGTTTTTTTTCTCCAATCGTAAGGTGCTTAAATGAATTTCCAACCACAGTGAGACATACTTTCCATTGCCAAAGCTGTAAATATTTAACATAACACACAAAGACAAAAACACAAATGCACTCATATGGATGGACGGATGCACAGCACACTGGTTTACACGAGTACGAGGCCCATGTGGAGCACAGCAAACACACAAAGAGGATTACATTTTCCACAGCTCTTTCTCAGCATTGTCTCTTAATTATGAGAGTTTAGTGTTCCATGCCAAACAAAACCAGTAGACACTTAACATGTTTAGATTGTTGTACATTCAGAGCATATGTACGGCGATGTTTCAATACGTGAACTTCTCTTATACACATCTTACATTCTTCTTCCCTAATGTGACTGACAACATTTTAAAGTTCTTCAAACTAAATTTCATTCAAACAAACGTCTCACTATGAAATGAGCACTTGTGAGAAGATCCAAAACAACAATGGATTATGGGTTCACTTGGACAATTCTTTCGAGGTCTCCTCTGTGTGACCAAAAAGAAACCGGAATAACTGTATTTCTAATTTTTAACAGGGGACCGATATATGAGCATTTTTATTTCTGAGGTTTAAGTATGCAGACATTGTTTTGGTTTTGAGACAAGAATAATTTCACTCCTGCTCCCTTAAAGTCTGGAAATTGGAAACACGATTGCTGTGATTTGGGGCCATACCTGTGGTCAATGTCAGAGACAGAGCTAGTAGCCTAATAAAGAGACGAGTGGCTAAAAAAACAAAACTACTTCATCATACTGGACGATGACAGAAATTATTTAGCTCCGCCGCTAATCGCCAACTCCGCTGCACCGCCTTTAATCCCCTAATCCACTTCCTGGTTTATACTGCACTCTTAACAGCCCGCCTGGGAATTCAAAAACCAATAACATTCCCAGCCCGAGCGGGTCTCCCAGTCCAATACATTGGTTGCTGAATATTTACCAGACACGCCTGCTTTACTTATATTGAGCCAAAGTTATGTCACAGATAGTAATTCAATGCAAAAGCCATAACCACTTAGTAAAACATTAATCTTTGACCTCTTTACCTTATGGACTAAGATTTACCATGTAGTGTGGAATTAAAGCCACAGCCAGCTAGTCGTTCAAGCCCGTGTCGTTCCTCCAAAGACAAAGACAACGTCCCCTCGTGAAGACCAGAATAAAATCTAATATTTCAAGACTTAGTCGGTCGTTCACCATTTAGAGATCCTACTTATGTCACAAGTGGTAATTCAAAGCCGCGACTTCCAAACTGTTAAAGCATTTACTGGAGGCCCCAGGTTTATCAATTCATCAAGTGATTTACGAGCCGACGCTTGAGAAAGCAGAGCCGGTCTTATTAAACTCAGACTTCCATTGTGGCAAGAAACGACTGCAGACGAGTATCTCGTACCCGAACAGACCGGGATCGTAACCATGGAGAGTATTTATGAGAAATAGTCCGCCCCCACTTTACTGTAAGCTAGTATGTTACTGTAAGCGGCGATGGCTGGCCCCACGTGAAGACCATTAACAGTGGTGACGGGGAGACTTCCAGGAATAGACAGACCAGCCTCTAAGTCGTTGTCAACAAGTGAACACACAAATGCAAACAGACTCAGAGAGATGCACACACACACACACACACAAGTAATCATCATCCCTCAGATGAGCAAAACGCAGATGTAGAGCATGGAAAAACACACTTGACCACTAAATACAGCTGATTTATGATATTAAAATCCTGCATCCTTCAAAACAAGCACACAGGTCTCAGTTATCAACACCAAAATCAGCCGACGTCTCGCATCCGTATCTCGACATCGTAAGAAGACAAGGTTTTGTACCCGATGCAATCCGCACTAAATTATAACGCGTGGTAAAATATGACACCCACCAAGCCCCTGCTGAGAAAAAAAAAAGAGGACTTTCTTAATTTACTGAAAAGATCCCAGCGTGCGTCTTTGTGGGGTTTGACTTACATATATAGCTGTGGAGGGCTCTCCAGGAGGTAGAGACCCCGGACTCAGGACAGGGGAGCTTGCCGGACTGCAGAGCTCGGGGAAAGGGTTGGGTATGGCCGGGAGGGATGACGTCCTCAGCTCCTCCTCCTGCAACCTCCTGGACAATGGACACAGGAAAACAGTCATACCGTGGTAAAACCTACTTTTAGTATTGGCTTGTGTTCATCACTAATAAAAAAAAAAAAATACTCGGTGGAGCCTAAGGTCGTGACCTGAAACAGCCCCTTGAAAAGTGAGCTGGGAGAACTTTGAAACGAGAGCTGCTGACACACGTGAAATGCGTGCAGGAAAGAGAGAGTTGGAATTAATAAAGCATTGATGTACAGTATCCAGGCTCATGTCTGTTTCCATCTGATCTACCCGTAATCAAACTTCTTTCAGCAAATGGAAATCCCAGACCCCCGGAGCGGGCCGGCTAATTGTCTGCAATATTTATCACACATCAATATTAAATTTAAAAGAAAATCACTTTAAAGTCGTTTTTAAATTAGGTGTAAGCTTGTGGCCTGAGAGAGGAATGGTGATTTGACAGCTGATCATAAACTTTTCAGAATTTCGTCTTCTTTTTTTTTTTTTTTTTTTTTTTTTTTTAAATGGGCAGGCCAGTTTCTAAAATTCTAGCTCGATAGCTAGCTCGCTCAGAGAATCACTGTAGGAGGCGCTTTCTCTCTTGGTTTCTTTCTCCCCGTCTTTCTCAAAATGTCTCTCTGTAGAACCCAGTGAGTTCAAAAGGGAACGGGCCTTTTGATGTCGTCCCATCTGAGCTTGAGAACTGGGTTATCCAGAGGTCAGCCCTGAATAATAAGAACTTCAGAGTCTGTGCGCTTGAAAGAGAGAGAGAGAGAGAGAGAGGGAGAGAGAGAGAGAGAGAGAGAGAGAGAGAGAGAGCTCATAAGACAGAATACTCCCTGATCATCCCTTTTCTGTTTCTGTCATGTACTCCAAAGGCGAATAATGGGAGCCGACACCAGCTCCGCTGTGAATGCCTTTGTGTTTGTGTGCAGTGTACACATGCAGCCATACCTCTGTTGCCTTAGTGTGTATGTGTGAGTGAGCATATACACCTTTTGAATGCATACAATAACAGCCTCGGGGAGAATATGGGTTCCTACTCTTCAAATTGAGAGAGACGTTTGCGCTTGGTACTAAAATAAATGAGATTTTTTTTTTACCTTTCTCTCCCCGCTGGTGTAGTTTGAGACAAAGAGGGAGTGACAAGGAGAAAAGGGTCATTCAAAGGCTACGGATAGGGAGCGGGGAGGAAACGTTATGCACAATTATCGAGAGGGTGGTGAGGAATGATAGTGTGCAAGGAGAGGCTTCTTTTTCCAATGTAGAGAGAAAAAAGGAGCTCTGCGTGTGTGTTTGTGTGTGTATTTGTGTGTGTGTGTGTGTGTGTGTGTGTGAGAGAGGCTGGAAGAAGTTAGCTCAAAGTTTAGTGGCATACTTCTGTTGCCAGAGTGCATGTGTCTGTATGTGTGCACATGTACACTTGAAGTATTATTTACATTTGTACCTGCTGATATATGTTAACGACAAGCATCTTCAATTCTGAAGTTTGATGTCACGGTAAAACAACCGATGAATGCACACGTTAAACTGACAGCCAATTCATAATTCCCTTCAACGGTGTGTTCGATATATATTCAATGTCATGTGGTAAATGACAGAATATTGTGGACATTTTCCTGAACCCCAAATTGACATCAAATTCAATCTTGGACAGTTAACCAGCAAGAGTGAGCGAGAGTTTAGGAACGATCAAACCCAAAAGACCCAGACCCTAGAAAGGTCGTTATCTTTATTTATTGTATATCTGGATAGAGCATTTGATGTATTGATTGATGTAAACAATCTTTCTAAAATAAATGTCCCAGCCTAGCTTTAAATGAGGATCGATCGATTATCACAATAGTCCCCGTACCGCTCCGAAGGGCATTCACCCGACTCGCGATGCCGCCCTGCAGCCAAATATAACTTTATGTAAATGTCATGTAAATTTCTCCATAAAAAAAAAAAAATCCAACTGCTGAAGAGGGCAAAGCAATATATCAACAGCGATATCCGTGTACACTGTGGGGGCACCGACCTGACAGCGAGAATGTGCATGGGCTGTGAGCGTCGCAGGCTGGTCTGGGACGAGTCCGCAGACGTGGAGGGCGTCTCCGGGGAGACGTGGCTTAGCGAGTGCGAGTGCTGACCCTGCCGAGGCTGGTTGTGTTGCACGTGGTGGTGGTGATGGTGGTGTTGTGGGGAAGAGATCTGTCCATTGTGCAGTAGTGGGGTGGACTCTGTCTGCTGGCCACTGCAGGTGGAGTACAGGCTCTCCAGCGAAGAGTTCATACCATTCACCAGGGCCTCTAAATCCACGTCATCCTCTGGAAGGAGACAGATAGAAAAAAAAGAAGCACATCACTGACTGAGTGGAAGACATGCTTCTGTAAAGTAGTTGAGAGGTTTTCAAAACTGCGGAGGAGAAGTCCACAACGGACAGCGTGGAGCAGAAAAACGCATCACGAAAGCTGGAAAGAAGTCTGCTGGTTTCAAATAGTTGAGGTACACAAAAAAAAGAAAGTCCCTGGATAGTGTCGGGATTTTCCCTTTCTATTTCAGTTTCTCTATCATTTCATCGTGGCCTGGATTTGAATCCTTGACCTTACTTTACACCACCTTAGTTCTAAGTTATAAAAAGGAAAGGAAAGGAAAATACTGGCACGCACAAAACACAACACACACACACACACACACACACACTCACACACAGGTAACCAGTTTTGTGAGGGTGCTCAATCAGCAAGACTATCTTGACGAAGTACATTGTGCTCTGTGAGCCAAATCTCCAAGGACAACAGGCACAAACCTGTCTGTAACGCTGTTCAACTCTCACCACTGGAGTTCACAGCGAAGGCAGCGGCTCCAACTTCACCGCATGTATCGAACATCCTGCTTTTAAAAACGGTCTGTAAAAGCAGGATGTGGAACTTAGTTCTCAGGAGGAGGAACCCATCCTCAAAGCCTCTGTGAAAACCTTTAGGCACATTTTAATTCCCTCTCTCTCTCTCTCTCTAACTGTACTGTAGGACACAAGTACACCACCAGGGGGAGACAAGCTCTAATAGTACAGGGCAGGCGCTCTCATGTGAAGGAACCTCATTTGGATATGAGGACACAATCTCAGATGTAAATGACATTCATCCTAATGAAGCCCATTTATAGACGATATTTGTGACGAGATGCGTCTTAGGATGGATTGTCACATTGCTCTTTACACAAGAGGATAGGGAAGCATCTGATAATGTAACGATTCAATGTAAATTAGTTATATTATCTATTTCTAATTGGCTTGTTGGTTCCATACTCTGTAACAGGCAAAATGTGAACGTCTCATTCCTAATAACGATAGAGCTACCTTTTTGGTCGCTTTATTCTATTCAGCAAACACTCCAGGTACAGCTTTAGTTATTAAGCTAATTATGTGCCGTATTTTGACATGTATCATGCGGCCCTGCTGTCAGGACTCCAGGGCTTTAAATGCACCTCATGTGACTCATGTAACGGCTCAGGACAGCCGACAGCTGGATCATGCGAGGTGGTGCGAGGGTCATGCCACCCTAACAGCAGTGAAAAAAGTCCATATCTGACGTTTGCAATGTGATTGATGTAAAGTTTGAAAAGCACTGGCTTCAAAGTGAGCCCCTGAGCCTGGCAAAGAATCACTTTCCTGTGAAAGTATCCGAGATGCTTCTTTTTTTGTTCCAGAGGCAGCAGCAACAGCAACAACAACAACAACAACAACAACAGGAGCCACCGGTTAGCACGGCCGCAAACATCCCCATCTCTTCATGCAGCAGCGGAGCTCGGACTCCAGCCCCGATGCTAATGCCTTCTGAAAATAAAGTGTTGCCTCTCAGGAGCTTTTATCTGAAAAACGTGTCAGATAGCTGTGTCACAGGTGCCGGTGAATCGAAGGTGGTTAATCTGTGGGTATTAATAGTGACAGGTAAGCTGGAGCAGCTACTTATAGATAGCCCGGAGAGCTAAAGAGCTATACACACACCACAGGAGACGGGGTTCGTACGAGGCCATACACAAGGTAAAGGACGGGGCAAGACGCCTGTAACACATTTACATTTAAACATGTAGAAAGATCAAATTAGGACAGCAAAATCAAACGAATACATCCAAATGGTATGAGGGGACACTAGAAACGCCATCAAAACTCTCAAAAAAATTCCTTGTACCCTGAACACATCATCTGCTCGTCATCCTCACGAGGTGAGACACGTACCCTCCAGCTGGTGAGAGGAAACAAGTTCCCTCATGAATCTGACCTACTTTGACCTTCTGGATGGGGATTGGCAGAGCCGTTGGTGTACAAAGAAACACGAGCCATACACTCACGCGGTGACGTAGGAACTGACAATCATGCGATCCCAATCACCTGTGCATGTCACAATCAGGCAAACAAAGGTATGAGTCAGTCGCCTGAGTGGAAGGCTGACAGGTGGATGACACACTGTACAGCCGTGCGCACAGGATTATAAGATTTGGAGAAGGGAACAAACCAGAGTTCTTTCTTTTTCAAGTTTTACCAGACAATTAGGGACCTAAACACCTTTGTGTCATTGCCCACTTGGCCTCACAATATTACAGCATCAATTAGATCCCCTCCTTGGGCTACAACTAACTTCACTGGTGATTATTGTCTTGATTTTAAGGTTTAAGCATCAAGGGAAAAAAAGGGGAAAATACACATAAAAAAGTCTTTACATTTCTTGTTTGGTCTTAAAAATGACCCAAAACCACCTTAAATGTGGTTTACATAAGACTTAACAGGTTCCCATCATTATTCTGTCACTGAACAAGGCCATTAAATAATTAATAGTTTCCGTATAGCCACCATAGTTTTCAAATATGTTGGCTGTTAACCATATTCTTTTATCCTGAGTTGCATTATATATAAAGTACATGAACGCTTTTACATTTTTAAAATAGCCCGAGCGTCCTCTGTTGTCTGAGCCACACCAAACACTCACACCGTTGACTCCTGGACCAACAGAGTAACCAAACACAGAGGAGGGAGCGAATGCCACGCCCCACTTATACAAACACACAACTAAACATCACTGTGTCAGCGCGGGGACAGGACGTAACCGCCTCACCTCAGATATCTTAAAGCTAACACACAACATCTTAAAAACACAAGGCACACTCACTAGCCGTTTTTATGGAATAGTTTTTGACACTATTGGAACTGAAATAAAAAAGGTATTATTCAAGGGTTGAATATAAATTCAATTAAATGATGACCTGTCAAAATGTTAAGACCATGTATGTGACATTTGTGTCGACACAAGTGGATTTACTTGTTAAAACATTATAAAATCAAAAAAACAAAAAAAGGGGCGTACCTACCTCCTCTGGAGTAGTTCCAGATTTCATATGTGGCCTGTGAGCAGGGAGCGAGTCCTATAACCCTACCGAGTCCTTTCCTATAACCCTCCAGAGTATAGACAACGCACTCAGCTACATGACTGAACTCCCTCCGGCGTGTTGTGGGGGGGGGGGGGGGGGGGGGGGGGGGGAGGGGACAACAAAGAGGAGACGGCGTGTGCCGAGTACAAGCCTGTGACATCGCATCTGTGAGAGACTAGAAAGGACTCGCATGTATGCTCGGCACAATGCGGCCTCGTCATTCTCCTGCTTATAGAAAAAGAGAGACTGCATTTTGAACTTTGACGTCACAGAGAAACAATGTGTGCGTGTCGCAATTTATAGATAACATATTGGGAATGTCAGGTGGAGCAACTTCCATTTCATTTGGCTTCCAATCCCCACAATACGCCGCTCAACAGCATCTCATTCCAAGCATGTGGAATAACGTCGGTTCATGTAGCAACAAAGCCCCAGTGTTCCCTCCAACATTTAATAGGTTTATGACTGTTCTAGCTTATAGCAATATAAAGCTCAGCAAGTAGCTGGTGGCTCTATAATAGCCCTGTTGGAATAAAACCAGTGGGTTGACTGGAAAACAAGTTTACTGACGTCAGCGAAGGATTATAATTCCGCTAATGACACCAGAGGCGCTGGGGCTGAATTCAAAATCTCTGCTTGAACATAGTGAAAAGTACTTAGAAATAGTTGCGTAACTGTCACTCATTCCTTGAAGAACATATAGAAAAAGAGTGAGACAGGGGAGGAGGAGATCTGAAAAAAAATTTATCTAAATGGTGTGCAGCACCGGTGCTTACTAATCAGGCTCCGGACACATGTCTGGCATAATCTACTGTAGAAGCACACCAATCTATCTGTGGTATCTATGTGAAACATCATCATTCAGACAATGGAAGCAAGACCGTTCCTCAGTTAAAGTCATCTCCATTCGTCTGCCTGTCTGGTCCTCCCGGAGTTCCCTCCATTGCGGCTGATCCTGAAAAATGACAATGTAATTTCTGCTCCATTTATTTTTCATGCCAAGGCCAAGCGTTCCAATTCGCTCGTTGAGTCCTCGCAGACTCCCCCCCCCAACCGCCCCACACCTCCCATGCTGAGGCAATATTGTTAAATCTCATGCTCCGATTGTCTTGGATGAATCCCGTATGGCACAATTAGATAGACGACGTAATTATAACGGCACCCTGTGTCCATGCAGATCACCCTTTGAACTGCTGAAAGGTTTTCAGCGGAAGAGACACAAATATATATTATCACACACACGCACACACACACACACACACACACACACACACACACTACTATTGGCGGTGGTGGACCAACCTTGATGGTTTGGAGAACTCCGATTGGCTGATTGCTGGAAGCTCGGACCGATGAGGTCAGCTTGTCTGTGATTGGACGACCGGTCTATATTGTCTTGCTGTGAGAGAAAAAAAAGTATATTTTGTCACCCCACTGGGAACCTTGTGAAAAGCCGCTAAACACTCACATCCACATTGTACACATCAGTTTATCTTTTTGAGAGAGAATGTTATGTTATAGTTCATAACGCTGAGTATTTCAATGATTGGTCACAAAGAACAATTAGGTAGGACCATTTCAAATACAGGCTGCTTTGCCCACAATGTGTGTTGAACCTCATTTATCTACGAGACCATGGGAACAATTAGGATTTACGAAGGTAGTCTCACATGCGTGATCCAAAATGCTACAAGTGGACTGGAAGCATGTCGTTTATCATTACATGATCTTAACACATTCATCTCTTGTCCCCGTCTGGAATGCTACAAATACGTTTAAATAGCCTTTTATATACACGATACAACAAATACAACCAATAAGTGGAACTCCTCTTTCAACACACGCCCGTGTGGAAACAGACACGCCACAGTCCACCGCGTGTGAACGTGAACCAGGTGTGTATTGGAGAACACGAGATCAGCCGGCATCAAGACCGCGTCCTCGTTTTACCTTCCAGTCGTGACAGGCTGCTGCACGCAGAGCTGGATTCTTTCACACAGATGTTATTCCCCCTACAATATCTGCTTTTTGCGCTCCATCACTTTGAGTTATCTCTGTTGCCTCGACAGCCTCTGAGTTACACTGATTTATGGAATTCTTTAGAATAACATTCGGATATATATATATATATATATATATATATATTTTTTTTTTTTCTTGGCGGTGTCTTTTTAATCTATATTTTTTGACTGCCACGGAACAAAGTTTATCACTGCAACAATTGATATCACCATAAATAAATAAATAAATAAATAATCAGTAATGTGGATATGATGACAAAAAAACGAAGAAAAAAAAAACAGCTCGAACAATCAGAAGTTCAGAAAATCACATCACTTTACTGTAACGCAGTCTTTAAAACCAGGACAAAGCCATAATCTCACATCACAAAATAATATTGATTTATTGCCCAGCCCTAACTTTATTAACAATCGTTATCCCAAAAAATGAATAATAATAAAAGCTGTTATAATAAATAACAACTTTACTTACAAGATGAGCCGTTTCGAAGAGAATTGACCACTGTGAGAAGAAAGCTCTGATGACTCAATCCTTCAAAATAAGGGCTCAGCTGTATAGTTTGGAAATATATAATCCATTTGTCTGCAAAGATTTGAGCTGTAATGTTCACTGAAGAACACGTTATTAGAGTTCCTCTCTGGCGTCGACACTGGTGCCCACGTTCAGACTAAACTGGATCTAATTGGAAGTTCAACGTCGCCATATGTTTCGGTCCACCTCCACCCCCCTACAACCGCTCTTCTCTACCAACGAACCCAAACGCATCCAGTCATTACGTTGCATTGTTCGTCTTTGTATTGTCTCGTGTTTCCGGCCATCTTGGATTTTGGAGCGTAATGGGTCTAACCTGCTTTTGTAATAAAAAAGAAATAGTAGAGTAACCACCGCATCCCCCATTTGTTCCCATGGCATAGCAAACCCCGTCATCAACACACACACACACACACACACACGCCGTGTCGGGGTCCAGCTACCAGACTGTGACTGATCCCTACCCAGTCACCCAAACAGCACTGGGACGCTGTTCGGTCGATGGGATGGTACAGCACAGTGTTAGAGAGTGTGCGTGAGTGTGTGTGTGTGTGTGTGTGTGTGTGTGTGTGTGGGTGCGTGTGAGAGTACGTATTCAGGACAGGATGGTCATGGTTCAGCTCCATTGAGCAAAAACGTAGGGACTCTTTCACAGCATATACTGGGCTTGAATGCTGTTTTGCATGGCTGGTAAATCAGACAGACAGACAGACAGACAGACAGACAGACACTTAAAGCACACCTTGATCTCTTTTGTGGATTTTAGCAACACAAATCCAAACCCGAACAGCCTTTGATGCCTCAATAGACAATTGACATAATTTCAACTTGGGGATTTAATATACATGCATACTGGCCATTTAGCATACTTCTCAGCCATGCCATTGCCTTACTCTGCATATGGTTATAGGTTTATTGAAGCCCATATGGCTGAGACTACAAAAAGGGGAGAAAACGAAGAAAATAAAAAAGAATCTGACACACACACACACACACACACACACACACACACACACACACACACACACACACACACACACACACACACACACACACACACACACACACACACACACACACACACACACACACACACACACACACACACACACACACACACACACACACACACACACACACACACACACACACACACACACACACACACACACAGAGACAGAGACAGAGACAGAGATAAGTAGCTTATAAGGGCCCTTTTATATTGATATAGCTGAAATGAAGTCCAAATAAGAGGGTTCAGTTTCTTTAAAAAGGGGTCAGCTGAAGGTTAAGGCACTGAAAGCAGGACAGACACAAAGGTCTTGAGATTAGGCCTTCAAACAAGAAGGAAAAAACTGAGACGCAATGTCCAAGCTATGCCTTTAGAGGTCAGATGATGAATCAATACTTGGCTTACTGAGAGGCCTTTGGCTCAGAAGGAGCACGAGGGCCCGTTATAATTACCCCACATCGCTGCAGCAGAGAATACACTGGATACGCTTCCCGTTCATCAGTGTGAATTTGCACGATGCTTTGATTGACCGAGAACTAAATACTATCAGAAAGCTTTCGAGGTGTGGACATCTCACTGAAGGGTCCGAGACTCGTTCGCGGCGGACCGCTGTTGCCGACGGCAATGACACCAACTGAAGCCGGTCCCGTGACAACACACATCATCACTGGACACCAAGTGGAAATCCCTTCTTACATAATTAACCAGAATGAAGTTTGTTTGGATAGTAGGAAGTCAGCTGGAGCTGCCGTCACTGCACAGCTGACGAGCAGAGCAGGGCTGAGACGTTTATTTTCATAACGTTCAATTATTTTTGTTTGATTTTTTTGTTGGCTGTGCTGGTGATGACACCTTTATTGTTTTTATTATTGTGTTATTGTTGTCACCCAGACAGTCTGACAGGTCTATTGTAGATTATTGTAGCATGTGAAGACAACTGTGGAATATTATTCCAATCCTGGTTGTACGTCCTCCCGTACAAAACAAAATATTCAGACATATATTGGCCTCTAAACGCAGGGATAGCTACACAATGCATGCTGGGAAGATCTCCAGCCAAAATAAAAAAAAAACTGCATAATGAAAGAGACCCTTTGATGTTGTACATTTCATTAAACTCCAATGCACTGAAAGCGATGACCGGGTGAGTCGGAGCTGCAGAATCAACAAAGTCACCACGGCCTTAATATTTCCACACTGACACAGGATTACTATGAAACCACCCTCCTACGGAAGCTGTGACATATTCACATTGCAAAAATCTCAGGCAAAACAAATGCAATCTTCCCATAACGAGGAACACCTGTCGATTATGTGCAAAAACCACACATCTGGTATAGTCCCAGGTAAAACAAACATTTATATAACCTTGTAAAATGTATCACCGGTGCTGTAGTTTCTGGATCACGGGTTCTTTAAATCAGCTGTCATCCGGCCACTAACGATCCCTGCTTTGCACACACACACACCATCGTTTACTCGCCGGTCACAATCATACAACAGAAACAAGATTAAAGTGGAGATATAATTAATCCCTTGAGTTTAGTGTGAATGTTATCGTCTCTTGAATCCATTTTGAATTGCTGCTGCAGTTTTATCAGGGTAAAATCTTCCTTAACCCTGGAATTTCTCCGTGAATGGATTTTCTCATTCAGCGAGGCCGGCAGCAGTCAAGGTACGTCTGTTGAAGCTGAATGCTTTGCAAACAGCCGAATGTGTGTGTGTGTGTGTGTGTGTGTGCGTGTGTGTGTGTCCATTAAGCTCTGTATACTGAAGCTTCAGCAGCATACATCCAAACCGCTGGCGAGAGGTTCGAGATCTAAATGATTACTCACTACATTTAGATTTTGCATCTTTTAAAGCAGAACTCCATTAATGGAAAAGACCTGCGAAATATAAAAAGGTTTGATTGTTGTTGATTTGAGTTCAATTAAAATTATCCAAATGACAAGACAACATGTTGCTGGCTTGGTGTGTTTGAGAGAATGGGAGTTATAGCAGTGTGACGGCAATGAGCAGATACTGTTTTTGGACACGACATATGATGATCCACTCTGGGACAAAGGTTGTGTCACCTCAGCGTAAACTCAGGACCTATTCCCTGAAATGTATCCGTTAATAAACAGATTATTACAAGTTTTAACAATGTGGATTCAACTTTGCAGCTGAAGCAATAAGACATTAACACAAACAATATGCATGCTAGCGGTACCCTGACTTCACCCTGACTGCACTAACACACACACACACACACACACACACACACACACACACACACACACACACACACACACACACACACACACACACACACACACACACACACACACACACACACACACACACACACACACACACACACACACACACACACACACACACACACACACACACACACACACACACACACACACACCCCTTTGGTTTCTGTCTCTCTAAGCTCTAGAGATCTTGGATACTCTAACAAGCTGAACTCTCTGTCATCTAGCTCAAAGGAGGTCAAAGGTCATAGATAAAGCCATGGCCCAGCTGACAAGCCGACAACAGATGAGCTTCTGATCGGGCCAAACGTGCTACTGCCCTAATAAAAACGTTTGGAAGCCCTTTGCTCTATGGAGGCTGGTGTGAACAAGTCTACCAAACCAAGAGCAGCGGTCAAGTCTGCCTTCGCTAACTCTATAACAAATCGGCATACAAGCAGGGGATTAGAGGCTGTTATTTATTTATTATTGTTTAAAAGCTCAAAGTAACAAATCGAGTTTGTCCTGCAGCTCTTTTGCCAATTGAATGCGCCAACATCGGTGGAATGTTTTCACCATATAACCCTGCCTTTAGTCAGGAAAAGACTTAACAGGAACAACCTACATCCAAAAGGCCATTCTTGTATTTCACCATCTGGTGTATACTAACTATAAACCACATATAATAAGAGGAGCTGGAAAATGCAGGACTGTTGACAAGGACCTGAATTCACAGCCTCCCTATTTCTTGGAATTCTTGAGAGCAAACCTAAAGTACCTGGAGTACTTCTTGGATGGCACACCATAACTTTCCCAAGGTGAATAGATAAATAATAATGTGTCCGGTTTGTACAGGGACATAGTTAGAATCCAACGTAATTTCATGAGTACAATGGCACCATTCAACATGAAAAATGTTAGAATTTCTGAGTTACTTTGGGTATTAAATCTTAAACAGACATCAAACTCTGAAGAACACCTCAATACCGATTTCACAGTCTGGCTTCACACATACGTTTAATTTCTAGTAAGTATTACATATTAGTTTAGTACTATAACTGGCATGGACAGTCTGCTTAAAGACAGACGTTTAACGTACCAAAAAAAAAAAAAAAAAAAACCCTACATAGGAAATTACCATTTACCTGATAATTTGGATGATGCAGGAAATAATCCGGACATCCGGCCACGGCCATGTTTTGTGTTTCTCAGCTCTTTTGTGAAATGTGCCTGGTCGGATCAGTTTCGATGCAAGATGGACAAGAGCAGAACCTGCATAGGAAGAAGAACAGACAAATGGAGGTTATTGGAAAACTACAACAGAAGAAGAAGGGAAAGGGTGAGAAGGTCCGAGAGAGGAAGGAAAAAAGGGAAGAAGAGGAGGACGACAGCAGGAAAGGAAGATGAAGTGAAGAATATAGCACCGAGCGCTTCTTAACCCACATAGGCCCAAAGTAAACAACAAGGAACAGTGGTTGGTCATACATTGTCAAGTGGGAGAATAATAATGTAATCTTATTCAAAATCTACATTACTACCGATGTACCTACCTAGAAAATGATGATTTGTAACGGACATATCCCAAATCGCTTTGCAATATGAACAATTATTTTGTAAATGGAGCAATGAAAATGACCTTCTTGAGAACTACACCAAATGTAGGGTGAAGTGCATGAATTGGAGCCAAGATAAAAGCTCAAAGTAACAAATCGAGTTTGTCCTGCAGCTCTTTTGCCAATTGAATGCGCCAACATCGGTGGAATGTTTTTCACCATATAACCCTGCCTTTAGTCAGGAAAAGACTTAACAGGAACAACCTACATCCAAAAGGCCATTCTTGTATTTCACCATCTGGTGTATACTAACTATAAACCACATATAATAAGAGGAGCTGGAAAATGCAGGACTGTTGACAAGGACCTGAATTCACAGCCTCCCTATTTCTTGGAATTCTTGAGAGCAAACCTAAAGTACCTGGAGTACTTCTTGGATGGCTCACCATAACTTTCCCATGGTGAATAGATAAATAATAATGTGTCCGGTTTGTACAGGGACATAGTTAGAATCCAACGTAATTTCATGAGTACAATGGCACCATTCAACATGAAAAATCTTAGAATTTCTGAGTTACCTTGGGTATTAAATCTTAAACAGACATCAAACTCTGAAGAACACCTCAATACCGATTTCACAGTCTGGCTTCACACATACGTTTAATTTCTAGTAAGTATTACATATTAGTTTAGTACTATAACTGGCATGGACAGTCTGCTTAAAGACAGACGTTTAACGTACCCAAAAAAACCCTACATAGGAAATTACCATTTACCTGATAATTTGGATGATGCAGGAAATAATCCGGACATCCGGCCACGGCCATGTTTTGTGTTTCTCAGCTCTTTTGTGAAATGTGCCTGGTCGGATCAGTTTCGATGCAAGATGGACAAGAGCAGAACCTGCATAGGAAGAAGAACAGACAAATGGAGGTTATTGGAAAACTACAACAGAAGAAGAAGGGAAAGGGTGAGAAGGTCCGAGAGAGGAAGGAAAAAAGGGAAGAAGAGGAGGACGACAGCAGGAAAGGAAGATGAAGTGAAGAATATAGCACCGAGCGCTTCTTAACCCACATAGGCCCAAAGTAAACAACAAGGAACAGTGGTTGGTCATACATTGTCAAGTGGGAGAATAATAATTTAATCTTATTCAAAATCTACATTACTACCGATGTACCTACCTAGAAAATGATGATTTGTAACGGACATATCCCAAATCGCTTTGCAATATGAACAATTATTTTGTAAATGGAGCAATGAAAATGACCTTCTTGAGAACTACACCAAATGTAGGGTGAAGTGCATGAATTGGAGCCAAGATAAACCATAAGGGATTATATGTTGGCTGATGAAATAGCTTGTTTGCGCTACGATTGCAGCACAGTTGTCGAGTAAATGGACGTGTGCTTCACCTTATGGAAGTCAGTTATGGAGCCATACGACTCGTGAGATGCTTCCTTATCATCTCAGGGTTTTTTTTCTAAATACCTTTACCGTTTCTGACGGCGACCAAACTGTCAATCTCAGCATACTCCCAACATTCAACGGTGTCTTTGTAAATGGACACAGCTGCACTCAGGGGACTTTAAAAAGGTGTCCTTCTGCTTTATTGTGCCTCCCTCCCGGCCATCCTCGGGTCAAAAATAACCACAACCTCAACAACATGGATTTTAGTCTATTTGAAGTGGTCATCCTATTGATCTCTTGGCACTGCTGCCACTGAATAAACACCTGTACAAAAACGGAGACTAAAATAGCCTTACAGGCACCTCCCCCGGTCTTAAGTTAGTTCCCACAGCTTATTTGGAGCCGAGCAGGTCGGGCTCACAACTATGATGGTCTTTTATGCAGCAGTTCATGACCCCATGTTGGTATTTTCAAAAATAAGGCCTGCCATTTTATAGACGGCTAATATTATCTCGTGTTTGAATTAGCGGTTTTGCGAGAGTGTGTGTGTGTGTGTATATGGGTGTGTGCATTTTTTTTTGCCTGGACGTGTACTGTATGTGCGTGGGTGTGGAAAGCCTCTATTTCTAGGAGTTTTTTAAGGGTTCATTGAGAAGCTCTATTTGTGCTCACAGAGTTGTGTACGTTGTCGCCTCTGACCGACTAGTCGGCGGTCAATGGTCGGACCACTGCGCCCCCAGTAGAGTCGACGGCCATCCTGCATACTGGTCTCTGGGAACGGTGATGCAGGCAAAACGACAAAAGTAACATTTAACCAACCGTTTGAAACGCTCGATTCTTGCTTAAAAAATATCCTGTCAAATCACGAAATTATTCTTATTCAATCCGTTGTTCATTGTCTCAGAGAGAAATGTACTTTATTTAGGGCTGCCATAAGTTCTACCGTTTTCCGTCTATAACGAGACGCTTGTCCTACTGAAAATTGTGTTAGCCGATGAGCTAAATATATATATATATATTTTTTTAAACCTCCAAAATCTGGCTTGCTAATAATGACCAAACTATGAATGTATTCTAAACAAAGAGCCTGGCAGCATGATCACTAGGGCCGCTGAAAGGGCTTGCTTGTAATGAGTGTGTGTGTGTGTGTGTGTGTGTGTGTCAGTCCATGTGTGTGGCCTGGTCGGCTGGCATGCAAGGACAGCTCCCCATTTACACATTATTTACAGACACACAGTTTACAACAAAAACAAAACAAATTAGCATCAGGCTAAACTGTCCGAGCGGCCCTCATTAGGCGCCACACACCGGCTGCCGACACTCGCTGTGGCTAAACTGTACGTGCATTCGATTCCAGGAGTCAGGAGGTTGTGTAAGCAAAAAGGCCGCAGACTTTCGGCTAACTACATTCAAATTTAAACTAAACGGTTGTGCCTCATTTAAAGCCTGCATCATTATCAAAACTGCCACTTTTATTTCACCAAACACTGAATTAAATGTATGGCCTTTCAACAGGACCAATTCGGCTTCATCTGTGCGTGCTAAAAACATGGGAAAATGCCAAGGCGTTCCACGTAGCATTAAAATACCTTGAAACCCAAGTTTCAAAGTGCTCACACATGCCAGAGTGACTCTTGGTGACGGATATATTGACCAAAGACACACGCACCTCTGCTTAATGGCTCCCTGACACAATCAAAGCCATTCCAGTGCAGGGATTAGACCCTCTCAGAGCCCTTTGATTCCCTTTCTTCCACTTGAACAGGGGACTGAAATCTCTGACCTTGACAGTGCAATTAGCCGGACGGTGTCTCCGCACTAGAAAGGGGGGGGGGGGGGACTGTGGGGTTTGTGGTGAGGTGACTGCATCTGGATTAATTAACGGGGTGTTTTGCTCAAATTTGCACGAGGGAGAATGTCTGCCGGTGGACTTCAAACGCAATGATGGCTATCGTGGATCATAAGTTCTGCCGTGAGTTTTAGCGACATCCTCCTGGTGGCGTGGGGATTGTTTACGTTTCATTTTTAAAATGGCCATCCTGGTGGTTTGGGGCCCGTTACTTTTAAATACACGTAGGAGACTAAATGTGAAGAAAAACCAATATGCAAGCGTGATCTTTGTGGAAAAGGTGTCACGTGCCTGCACACAAAACGCCCCTTCAAGACAGCTTCTAACTTCTTTACCTCGTGATGATTACGTACATTTAACAAAACACACAAATCAGGATCATAATTTGTGTACTGTGATGTCTTAAAACAGTCGGCAGCAAAGTCACGAATATGTTATTTGTCTGAGCTGGAACATGCAATGTTATACCACGTCTCCCTTGAGCCCAAAAATCTATTAACACAAAGACAATTATTAAGTTCAGGCTTGACTCAAAAGTCAGTTTCATTGACCTGTAATAGGGTGAGTGCATATATGAAACTATATGACACGTTCTAGAAATTTGTTAGGTAAAAAGTCTCATTCTTGTGACACTGCAGTTGGGAAAATGACACACTTTGGCCTCTGAATGTTGAGTTATATTAAAACTAAACTTAAAGTTTGAGGAGAATATTTTGTCCCTCTGCGTATTTTCACTTGCATTCAACAAATGCAGCACATATTGCAACAGCGTAATTGCCCTCGAACAACGCCTGGTGGGCATGCTTTGTCACTCTCGGGAGTTAATGTGCTGATATACGTGCGTACACCTAAAAAAAAAAAGGTCCAGCCAGGTGATAAGCCCTGCAGGGAGGGCAAAGGTGAGGCCTAGGATCACCAGAACCCTGGGCTATATAAAGCAAAGCCTAATTGAAACCGTAGAGACATTCCTGTGAAGAGTTCTCCTCTTTTACACGGCGGTGGTGGTGGATCAGTGTCTGACCAGCTCACCAGACCAACAATGGCTGTTAAGAGGACTTTAGAGGCTGAAGGCTTGCAAACCAATACCAGGAGGGTAAATATGGGATGCGAGGCAAATGTACGGATCCAAAAAGGGACGAGATTGCAAAGCAAAAACAAACTTTCAGTCACGCATTTCCAAGAATATTGTTCTTTGCAAAAGAAAAAAAATATACAATTATAAATCTCGTATATCGAATCTCATTATGGTTTTAAATCGATTTATTTATTTAGGGCACGGCTTCCACACATAGTAAATAACAGGTTACTTGGTTCTTTTTTCCTTCCACAAGCCTTTCCAAGGAGCCCAATAAAAATGCCTAGAGGGGAAAATGGAAATGTTAAACTTTTAACCTCACATACTGTATGTAGGCCAACCCCGAGACAAACAAGTTTCTTGTGAGCTGAGCAAACACAAGTTGTAAACTAAGGAGTCAGTTGGATTTTTTATTTTATTTTGTCTGTCAGGCTCGTTGTCAGTCTGTCTCTTTACCTCTGTTTACTTGTCTGTGTATACATGTCGCCTACCTCTATGTATTTATATATGTAAATATATATTAAGTTAAGCATATATATATATATATATATATATATATATATGCTTAATCCCAATATATTAACCCTAATAAATATATATATATTTATTTATAAACGCTCTCTGATTTTAAAACTTCATCGAACATTTTGTGTTGTCGAATAAAAGTAAATACATACCATGTGGCTTCAGTATTAAAGGACCATGTGTACATTCATGACAGCCATTCTGCTGTTGCAATAGTGATTACTGAACCAAGACGGTGTTACTTTGGAACAATGGAAACACAGTATTAGTGTCTGTATCTAACATAATTGTTTAAATTCAACCAAGCAGACCTTCAAATCTACAGCATGCTATGTTACTGTGAGCATGGCCCTTACTGATGGGGACACTGCTGTCATGAGTCTCCAGTCTGGGCAAAAATAGCACAATTCAGAAAATCTGTACAGTTCAGCTGTGCAGCTATGTCAACCAACGTTTCCCCGTGTACATTATTGTAAAGTATGTTCATCCCAATCAACTTATCTTCAGCTGATTGGCCTGGACACAGCTTAACACGAGGCCGTTCAGCTCTGCTCAGTCATCTCTGGAATGCGGAGAGCACATTCTTTCCCTATAGGGCACCCTGTGAAAATACGTGCAATGTGGTGAACCCCAACCTCACGAAAGGGATTGTGGGCCAGCCAGGGATCGTGTGGATGGTGTTGAAAGGAAAGCGATGAACATGTGGCAGAATGTGTGTGTGTGTGTGTGTACTGTATCACAAGGTCTAAAGGGGACTTTTGTTATGCTTCTAGGGGTCAGCTTGAGTCACGGAACATTTCTTAGAGGTCTGCACAGGGCTGTATTTTCTATCTCACACCCAACTGCTCCTGCAGGATGTCCGACCATTAGAGCCCCATCATACAGATGCACCATCACACCACCTTCTGCAGGGAGTCTTGATCACTTGAGTTCTATTGTAAATCTGTCTGGAAACATTTGTTGCAAGCATGTCTTAAAGACATAAACTGCCTGGATGACCTGCAACTTCTTGCCGTTAAACTCGGACAAACCACCTTAGAAATCAATTATTTAATAATACAGTTATTCTAGATGGCATTGCCCTGGCATCCACACCACCGTAAATAATCTCGGGAGCCATGTTTGATCGGTATATAACTCCTGCATAAAACAAATTTCAAGAACTGCCTTTTTTTTTTCACCTATGCAACATTGCAAAAAATGAAATGTGTTCATGCGTTTGTTACTTCTGGACTAGACTACTGCAATTCCTTTTCATCAGGTTGCTCTACTAAGTCTACTAAATCTCTCCAGTTGATCCAGAATGCTGCAGCTGGTGTTCCAACTAAAACTAAGAAAAGAGATCACATTACTCCTGTATTAGCTGCTCTGCACTGGCTGCCTGTAAAATCCAAGAATCTAATTTTAAATCCTTCTCCTCACCTACAAAGCCCTAATAGGCCGGGCACCATCATATCTTAAGGAGATTATTGGACCCCATCAGCAGAGGGCTGCGTTCCCAGAATGCAGCGCTATACTTGTGATTCCCAGAGTTTTAAAAAAAGGTAGGACGGGAGCCAGAGCCTTCAGCTATTAAGCTCCTCTTCTATGAAACCAGCTTCCACTTTCAGTCTGGGGGGCAGACACAGTCACCTCATGTAAGAGTAGACTTTCCTCTTTGATAGCGCTTATAGTTAGGGCTTCCATAGCCTGTGTATATACACCTTAGCCGTGGAGCCTGGATTTATTTTATTATCACTGATACCATTAACGCATTCACTATCATTATTATTCTATTATAACTATTGGAGCTGTTTTTAATAGTAGTTTTTCCATCAGTATTCTGCTCATTATATGAATCATTTATCTCATATGCATTGAATGTGTTGTTTATTCTATGCACATGACATCTATCACGCTTCTCCTCTTTTGCTCTCCGTGAGGTTTCGTGCCTTTTTTTCCCCGTTCTTCCTTCCGTGAAGAGGGTTTTTAGTTTCTCCTGTTCCAACGCGAGGGTCCTGGGACAGGATGTCATATGTTCTCTATATTGAAAAGCCCTCACATTTGTGATATGTGATTTTGGGCTATTGCAAAAATACATTGAATTGAACTATTTGAGAAAGAGGAAACTGTGTTGATTAAAAACGGGTTCAGGGCAATATTAATTAAGCAGATGGCTATTTAGCTAGCAGTTGGTGCCTTTATGACCCTATGCAACTCGAGCTATGAATCTGATACATTTCTAGTCACACACCCTTTAGCCAGTTGACAGCAGCCTGTCCTATAATCTAAACGGACCAATCACAGGTGAAGTGGCTTCTGAGAGATGATACAGGATAGCACAAAGCACCCCGTCTTGTTTAAAAAAAAAACCTGCATATTATATTTAAAGCAACATTTTCTTTTTACGTTAACAAATCACCCAAGACTCTGCCAGATGGTCACATCTCTTTCTCAACTACCACACCCGCCTAAACCCACCCGAGCATGCCGTCCCCCTGATTCCCACCCATGCTTCGCTGTAACGCATTAAGCTACCTCCCTCTCCTCCACACCCTTGCCCAGCCCCAGCCCCAGCCCCCTCCATTCGACCCCCACCCTCATCGTGCACCGCTGCAGCCCAGAGCATAAAAGGCGTCTAATTCAAGAATTGGCACGGATCCAACTCGGTGTCCGTGGACTTGTGGAGAACCCATTGAAGTGAACGTACTGACCGTAACCCATGACATGTCAATTATTCTGCTATATATGTTTTAACAAGCCAGGCGCCTTATGTGAGAATCTTTAGCTTGACGCTGTGAGTTATCAAAACTTCCTTCGTTAAGGCGACCTATAGAAATGTGCTGTTGTGAGACAGAAGGAAGGGGGGGTGGGGGGGTGGGGGTGGAAAGATGAGTTGCCTGCTCAACTGTATTGTTTTCGCTGTGGGCCAGCGATTCGCACCAGCATTCAGCTCGCTAGGCATAATTGATGTATTTTTACACAGGCAACCAACAAATCATCTTGAACTTGAGCATTAAAATAGTCTCGTCAAGTCATTAGATTACACCAAAGAATCAATTTTACACTGACAAACAAACACTGATTTGGTATTCCACGTAACTCTTAACATTACAAATATTTCTAATTATGAGCGTCTCAAATGAGAGAGTGTGTGTGTGTGTGTGTGTGTGTGTGTGTGTGTGTGTGTGTGTGTGTGGGGGGGGGGGGGTGTTGGCTGTTGTTTCTGCGGCAATGCAACACTGAAGACGGGAGAAAGAGTCGAACAGAGCATCTCTGTCTCCTGTTTTAATCAGCAGATTAGATGGTAGTCACTCCTCACTGGATGTGCTTGTTGCACATGTTGATTAGTCATTAATTGGCAGCTTTCATTATTTGAGAGCAGCAGCGTAAAGTGGGGCTATAAGAGAGGGCCTGATGTCATGCCGGTGGAGGCTGAATAGCACCAGTCTATGAGAGAAAGGCCTTTTGGAAAATTGGACAGGGCCTAATTGGATGAGGATTTCATTGGGCTGCTTGGGAGCACTGGTCTTATGCAATGGCGTAGATGAATGGACGGAGCTTGGGAGAAATTGTGCTTGTGCACAAGTTGGCTGTCATGGTGGCCCCAGAGGGCTGCGTTAAGATGGATTTGCCTTCTCATGGCGCCATCTTTACTACACCTGTCGGTAGCACGGCACCTCTTTTAATAGCCGATGCTGTAAAATACAGATAACTGTTGCATTAGACCTTTTAGTCCGGAACGTAAAGATGCGTTGCGGCACGGCAAAAGTAAACATCAAACCCAAATAAAACCGTTGTGTTAAGATAAGATAATCCTTTATTAGTCCCCGCAGTGGCGAAATGTACCTTGTTTCAGAAAAGGGCTGGAGCTCTATGCGACCCATCGAGGAGAAAGGGGAATGGGATTTATTTGGCTTACTTACTCTAGGGAATGCTAACAAACTTGGCGAGCTGAACATCATATTAAAAAGGACTTAACGAAAGTCCTGTTCCTGAGTACACTAGTCTAAGCCCTGATCGCTTCTAAGTCTAGGTATAATACTAGAAAACCAGAGGGCAGAAAATGCAATTATGTACAACAAAATACATGCGTACATGTTCAGAAGAGCTGTATTTGTAGCGTGAGAGGCACTCAGAATTAGGTTAAGGACAGTACTATAATTCAAGAACAGAAACATGCCTGTGTTGTTTCACTCTGGGATTGTTTTTTTTAAAGGGGTGGGGTGGGCTTTTTGTTTTTAACCGTACGGTACATCTACCAAAGCCAACTAACCGTGGTTTGTTTTGATTTGGTATTGCAGATTCCAGCTGGTACGGTGAGACAGATCCCCAGAGGGAGAGCGACAGAGATAGAGACAGCGAAACGAGGAGAGAGAGAGAGAGAGAGGGTTGCTATAGGAAGAGGGGGGCAGACAGACAAAGATAAACCAAGGGACAACAGATATGTAGAGATAAAGACAAGAGAACACAAGAACAAGGGGAGAAATGGTGCACATGTGGGTTTTTTGTGGGGACCCACTTTTTAAAATGACAAACCATCACAACCACCAAATAAAACCAGAGATTATGCATGCAATTTCATGCATGCGTTATTAAAAACATACATACACCTATAATACCTTTAAAAAAGGGCCCAACGGAATGCACTTTTCCTTCTTTTCGTTTCCTCTCATCGTTGAATCAAACGCTAGCCGTTTTCACACGAGACTAAATGTTATAAGTAGGCTACAAGAGTCCTAACAATACGGATGTTCAGGTTCCCTCGTGTGGCCCAAAGGTGTACTGCAGAGATGAATGTTAAGACTACGGAAGAAATCCTGCCAATCGCCTGCGGCCCACCTGTGGGTCCCGACTCCGGCCTTTGGGAATGACTGCGTTTAATGAGACGATTTGGTCTGGCACGCCCCCCCACACCCCTCCCCCTGTGCCTCCACACCACATTACCTGCGGTCCCTCAGGTGTTCGGTTACCGACAGAATGAAGGCAACATTCTTGCCTCTCACGGAGGCTTTCTGTTTCAGCCACATTTGAACTAACACCAGACAGTGAGAAACCCGACCCATTGTACATGTTGGTGGTTCGACAAGCGAACGTTGCGTCACACGTTGGTTTCACACGTGAAAGCGGTGAGAATCGGGCGTGTGTGTTGGGCCCACATATCTACAGCACGGAGGGGGAGGATGAAGAACAATAATAACACCACAAAGTTTTCCTCTGGCAAGGGTTTCAGTTCTTAGAAATGATTCCTTGCAAAGCAAGACATGATTACTCAGCAGTTATACCAGGAACGCAAAACGTGAATTGGCCTGCATTGTCAACTGTAAGTGGTTACATGAGTCTTATGGGCTGTTGCCTCGTGGGTATGTATCAACTGAAACTGTCTCAGCGCTTTGAGGCCGAGCATGTGGTCGGACAAACATTTTTAACAGAAGAGAGGGGGACTCGTTTCTGGAAATGAAAAAAAAAATGTATGCAACAATACAGACTTTAAGCCAAAGATTTAGCCAAAACACAAAACTTCCGTGGTGTACTTTTTGACCACTGACAGCCAGCTGAGCGTTTTGGTACAGACGGTGAAGGGGCTCTGCTTTCTAGCCAGTCACTTGACTGACATGAACTGTGCTGCGGTCCCCCAGCCAGCTTAGGTTAATGGTGTCATGACATCAGGGAGGGGGTATTAACAGTGTATAAGCCTAGAGTAACTACTGCTGAATGACTGCTGGCTGACGCAAGACCCAATAGAATGCTGCCTGGAGCACGACCACAAGCTCTTACACCCCCCATTACCAGCTAAAAGGATATCTCTGCCACTTTACCCCGTAGACGGCAGCTGAAGCTAGGAGGCACACAAAGCAAAAGGGGGCGAACCAACCTCACGTCCATCAAGAAAAGTGCTTGCGTTTTAAAAAAAAATGAGGCTCAGGGTTTTTGGGGTTGTGCAACAAATCTCTGGAGTATTTTCAAATCAGAAATCGGAGTGTAGGCAGCTCGAAGGAAGTATAATTATGTGCAAAGAGTGCAGTCAGCATGCCTTTTAGCAGCATGCAGTCTCGCAGAGTTCATGCCCCGTCATGCCTGTGCTTACTGAGCATGGACTTGAAATAGCAGGGCCGGTGCTGAGAGGGGGTGGGGGTGGGTGGGGGGCGAAAGGAGCCGGGGCTAAAGGAGCCGCAGCGAGAGCGGTTGCCATGTGCACGGAGATGTGACCACAACACAATTTAATGAAAGAAAACTAGAAATAATGGGAAATGAGAGGGTGGGGCAAGCAAAAGAGAAATCCTCTTTGGCTATGATAAATGGTGTGTTGAAGAAAATAAAGATGACACAACTATGGCATGTTTTATACTGTATGCAGCGGTCCACTCGGCATGTCATACAGACTCAAGCCCACTTTACTCCGGCGTGTGTCGCCCGGTTGAGCGGCACATCGGCGGGGTTGGCCAGATTGTGTGTGTGTGTGTGTGTTTGGCTTCAGTGACTCTAGGAAGGTTGCTCAGCGAGCTTCGCCGGCCTTCACTATGAAACGTGCGTTGTGGTTACATTCAAGAACATACCAACACGGATAGGGTTTTTAAATAATCCGGCAGTATTTGAGCCAGTTAAGTGTGGAAAGATCACCAGACAGAGAGACTAGTTATCCTTCAAACAACCGAAAATGTGCAGCGACAGAACGGATGCATCCGTCCCTGAACGCCTCCTTCCAGTCCGGCATTCTGAACACACGGGGCAACATCAATAGTTCCCAGAATAATATATTATGTCGGTTACGCAACTTTCTGCAGAGACACACTTGCAGCCAATAGAGAGATTGATTTGGAAGAGGGCCTAAGTGAGAAGGGCAGATTAGACCGCGCATCTGTGGGTTTTTTTTTCTCCATCACAACCCTGAGACGAGATGATGATCAGGATCTCTCTCCATCGTCCGTGCACGCTTTCTACTTTTGTATTACCGTCGTTAAACGGGGTTTCCCCAAAGTATTGTGTAACTGAGAAATAATACGGTATCGAAGCAGGCTTCTGTTGCAAGTATCCCTGTGATAGAATAGGAGAGTGGAGCACCTACAGGTAGCCTTCAGTGAAGGTTTTTAAAAAGGTGAGTAAGTTACACCGATGAATCAAGCAACTCAACTCTCAGAGTTCAATATAAGACCTCCTAACACACTCCCTCGGAGTTACATATTGATTCAGTAATCCAGACCCGCCTCACAAGTGCACTGCTGACTTACAGGCAGCTCAGCGATTCCGAAAAAAAAAAAAGTGTTCCTCTAATTGTGTTAAACACTCCAAAACGGATTTGAACTTCACAATTCACACACTTTACTGCCTGCCTGCCCCCCTCCCCCTGGAACCCACCGAAGGATCCCATGGGGGACCCCAAAGCCCTATCTGGGAACCACTGCAGTAAGGCTGCATGAGTATTCCTGGGAAAACGTCTCTCTCTTTCTCTATCTTTCTCTCCCCACCACCCCCCAAAAGCAAATGCTGCCAAAAGGATAAGGCGATAAAAACGAGACTGGCGAAATTCACACAGAATTGTGTGTGTGCGTGTGTGTGTGTGTGTGTGTGTGTGTGTGGGGGGGGGGGGGGGGGGGGGGGGGGGGGGGGGTGCTGCTGCAGCCCTACTGGATAGAAAGTAGGCTATGGGCCAATGTAGACTGCCGTTACGCAATCGTAAACAAGACAGGCTGCTGGGATCAAAATATTGCTCCCCGGGAGACGCTCCTCACCGCACAGGTTGTAAATTAAGAAAGAAAAAAAAAAAAGGTGCAGAAACGTGCACGTGATTCAGAAGCTTGTCGGAAGGCGTCCGAACTAACCCCGCAACGGGTCCACGGTGGGAGCTTCTTCTTGTTTCCCCCAGAACACAGTGAAAGTTAAACGCAACAGAATTAAAACTAGTTTAAAAAAAGTTCAATGACAGGACGGAGAGGAGAGCAGCAGCAGCAGCAGCAGCGCGCGCGCGCGCCCTCTCCCACACCGCACACACGTGTGTGCGTGTGTGTGTTTGTGCCGCAAATAAACCAGTGCGTCATCACAAACAACACGTTCAACTTTTGAGTGCACGCGCTCACTGCCGACTCTCCGCGGACTTGTTTTTGTTTGTTTGTTTGTTTGTTTGTTAGTAACATTAAGAACAGCGCCTTCATCCGGTAACGTGCACTCACCTAACAAGCAGGATCAGTTGAGGCGGGTGACGCCCCCCCCCCCCCCCCGACACACACACACCCCTACACCCCCCTCGAGACAAACACGCAGCGGCAGGCAGGAGCTGACGGGACACTTTGCTGCTTCGGATCAGTCCGCGGTGGTCAACATTCCCGGTCTGGACAGAGAGAGACAGCGGCAGGAGGAGGAGGAGGCGAACACTGTGGCCGCAAAGGCTGCAGGGAGCTCATCTCATGCTGCCGGGGAGGATACACTCACACACACACACACACACACGCACGCGCAGACTCACGCGCGCGCACACACGCTCGCAAACAACAACTCCCCCTTGGAGTAGACCACGCCCGCAAAGTGAGGGGCGATTAATGCGGCGTTCGCGTTTTATGGGAATAATGGCGTGTTTGGGGAGGACCCCGTCGTTGTTTGAGGGGTGTTGCGTTTACGGAACAGACAGAACAGCTGTACCTGCACCGTGAAACTAACGGATGAAAGAGGGCGGCGCACAGTGTGCACTCAAGATCTTATATTATATTATAGTTATATGTTCAAATTGTTGAGTTGTTTTGACAAACTCTTTTTAAATACTTTTTTTTGGTTTATTGTTATGGAAAACAAATGTACGGTCTCCTCCATAAATCTTTTTAAAAATCTGATCTAAAGGTAGTGACACTAATGAATCCAATCTTCCTTTGTTCATTTTATAAACACCCTTTAAAAAGTGCATAAAATAACTAAATCAGCTTGTAATAGCTCTAACACCATTACTATAACAAGCTTTATTTCATACCCCAGTTTTCCATAAGTGGCAGATTTAAGGGACAGGTTACTTAAATGTAGTGACAAGTTGGACACTGATGAAGGGGTTCCCACGTAACATGAGCTTGACTCATGGTCCGTTCAGGTTTGGCAAATGTTCCTGTCAGTGAAAACACTTTTCAAAACTAAAGTTTTATGACCAAGGTGGTCACATGTCAAGAATGAAGTGTGGTACACCATGAACCCATTGTTCTGGGCAACAGTCCATTTTTAATAAAAACGCCCTGCTCTGAGAAGCACAATCACATAAAAACACTTGTAGCTGCGAGGTGGATGTCTGTTGCACAATTCGGGGTCAAATCATCATTGCACCAGAGTTACCTTCCTGGCACTGTTGTGTTTTTATCCTTCGAAGCCTTGTAAGGATATTGCATAATATACCTTCTGATGCTTATATGACGACAGCAACAGGTGCACATTGAGCTCGGGCGTTATTGCATATTGGTTGAAAGCGTTTAGAGATTAATGAAACATTTCAAAGTGACTTGAAGCCCCACAATGCAGTCAGATAAAGCTCTGCCTCAGGCTCAAGTGACACTGCAGCGTTCCCTCTCATTTTTCATGCATGTGATATTTCAGACTTGGATTAGCTTAAATGATGAGAACACACCATGGGGGGGCTATCTTATATGACAAAAGGTCATCATTCCTGACATGTGTGTGAGTCTGGATCAGGACAACAGGGGGCCTCACACTGTGTCCCCCTCAGTGTGTAAACACACACTCAGAGAAGAGACATTGTGCAGCCATTGCATCACATACAAACGCACATTATCATGTCACTCATATTCAGGGTGCCACCACCGATGCGACAAAGCTTTCTTCTTGCGAGACCGGCGAGGAGACACAAACTAAACACACATTATGTTGATTTCGCCTCATCAGACATTCAACATCGCGCCGGCCTTTTGTTGGAATTGATTGATCAGAAAACATAGTAGACTACCTAACATCAGAACACAAAGTCAACACACACCCCTGCTGATAGTCCGCGTCACTGTGTCCATCACTCACAGGTCGGCCAGTCAACACTAACAAAGCTGTGTAATATGAGACAAGGCGGTGGGGGAACAGCTTTCACTAGAGTGGCCTGCCTTAGGCCGACTGTTATGGCAACACACTAACCAATAAGGCGGAACCGAAACCAAACCTAAATTGAATCATTTTTGTTGTACGATGTGGTGCGATCTTCTGGTAATCCTTGATCCAGATGTTGTTTAGGTTGCTGGTATGGTTCAAATGGTTTGGCACTGTAACACACGCACATAATTGCAACAAAAATAGCACTCACACCCCACCCACACACGGCGACACCATACACCCTTGGGAGATGTGTAATGCAGATTAGCATGGCCGTAGTGGGAGCATGGATTTTGACCCACAACACAACCTGTGGTCCTGCAGGAATTGACGTCTCTCTCCGGCCAACGCAGCCAAGATCACCTTTACACGCCGACTTATTCCACTGCTAGAGTCCACTTAACATCCCTAAAAAAACAAGGCATTAAATGGCAGTAATTCACTTTTTTTTGTCTGGTAACACCTTTTTGCGGTCAAACGAAGATAGTAGTATTTGTTTCTGCTGGGTGAGCCAATAGTTTTATCTCACTTGACCAGCCGATGAGACGATTTTAGAGATTCATGACAAAGACATCTGAGTGAGTATCTGCACTGTGTATTTCCCCGTGTGGTTTTGCAACTTGTGTGGCTATTTGCATCATTCCGTTGCTTCTGGGGGAAGGTGGACGGGGCACAATGACTAGTTTTTTTGGGGGGGAATGCAGGTCTGGTTGAAGTTCCCTGAGAGTCACTTCCTGTGACCACATAGTGATGAGTCAGGGTCCTGAGCTGCTTCCTGGAATAGCAGCTCTTTTGTGGTGTGGCAGAGAGAGAGAGAGAGAGAGACAGAGAGAGAGAGACAGAGACAGAGACAGAGAGAGAGAGAGAGGTTGCGATATAATTCATAAAGGACAGCAGGATAACCGCAGTCTGCATCCGCAGTGCCGGGAATGGCACAGAGAGATCAGAATGAAGCTTATAGGTTCATACGACCATCATTTTTAAACAGAGCTAAAATACAGAGAACGTCAGCTGCAAGTCAGTTTTCACTTGATTGCAAAATTGTTTATTGAATCCCAAAAAAAAAATGAAGGTAGACAAAAATGTGCAAACCTTTCCCGAAAAACAATGTGCACTTAAAACTTAAAAAGCAATAGCTTATAAAAGGTTCACACTACCAGTGAAATGACTCTCTATCAAAATATGTAATCTTCCACGGCGACGATCTGTCTTTAGTGTACAAAATATACAATGCTACGACGTGCTGAAGGCTATTGAGTGTCGATGGAACCAGAAGCAGAAATTAAATAGTCCCTTCTAGTTAGAGGAAGAAAGGACAGAAACGCTCTTGTAGTAGTAAAATAAAATAGTAGAAGTATTTTTGAGCTTTAAAACTGCAGCATGAATTAACATCAATCTCTTTAAAACTAAGATTTCAACCCTGAATATGGATGCTCTGATTCAGCATGGATATCCTTCATCCACAGTGATACCATTTAATGGCTGTGGTCCACTCTCCCTGTAGCTACTACCTCCCCTACAGAGGAGCACAGTGGAATACAAAAACACGTGCCTGAATCAAAGCCTTAGAAAACCTAAACTACTGCTTTCCTTTAGACTGGTTATATATTATTATTAGTGACTTGTTGATTAGTTAACTGATGGTTTTGCTCATGGTGACATCCACAATTGATAAACGTCCATAAACAGTGCTTCAATAATGTAGAAATGTCGAGGAAAGGCAAGGTTCATCTTCATATCTCGAGCGCATCGAGTTACATCAAAGGCACGCCAGTCATATCGCTAAGTATACGTTTCTGCCAAGTATAACTATAACTTTAGATGTTAAACAGCAGCACAGAGGTTAGAAAGTAGAACAGGAGTATATGGAGCTCAAAGGCACTCGTCAGGCACCACCATCTCACTCCTCCTCGGAGCCAAGAACTGTAGAAGTTGGCATTGTGGACCAGATCTGGATTAAATACACTTTTATACAATTAAATCAAACATTGTAAATATATCTAAGTGTACTTACGTTTTCAGTTACTTTAATTTCTTCAACAAATATTAAGTAGTTCTGGAAATCTGGAAAAATCTTCAGATCCAAATTATTGCACCCCCTATAGAACTTTTTACAGCAAACATAATATACATAACACTGGCTGAGCAACAATATTAGGCATCCATAACTTACAATAAAACAGATCAGAACTAAAAAAGCAACAAACATTTTTAAAAAATTGATCTAATAGTAGCATAAACCATTGGCACACAGTTTGTACAATGTTCCAGTTAAAACTACTGAATTCAAGTACAGATGGCAAGATTTAGGAACAGCGATTATGTTATAAAGATGGAAATCAACTTTTTCCAAAGCTATTGTTAGAAGCAAACTGAGAGATCTGATAATATGAGTGGAATTACCTGCAAACCTCTCACCTGCAGCATCTTTATCAGACAGATGTTTGTGGTGTTTGGAGAGCAACATGCAGGTAGGAGTGTTTAAATCAATAATTTAAACACTTTTATGCTAAATTCAGCATTAATTTAAACATAGTAGTAGTAAGAGCGGCCACGCCCCTTTTTGAATAATCTATTTTACCTAGACGACATGTGCAAAATTATTCGTTATTCTTATATTATTTATCATAATTTGTGTCACGCATCATATAATGTAAAGTATCCCAAAATGTTCAAATAGCATTCACAAAAAAAAAGAAAGAAAGAAAAAAAAAAAATGGGGGCTCAATCTAGTTTGCCAAATGTAGCACAATGACAAAAAAAAAGAAAGAAAAAGAAAGTGAAATGAATTGACGATGATCATAAATGTGCTCCTTGTTGCGGTCACGTCGGCTTCCCCTGCTACGGCTGAGGGAGCGTGGAGGACGTTGCTTGGATTGTTCCCAGTCGGCCGTTCACTTGGACCGTATTTGTGGGCGCAGCCACCTAGTTAGAGGAGACACAACATGTTCATGTTTGTAATTCCCCACTTTTTGGTAATAGAGCATGGCAAGCTGGAAAGAATACATCAGGTTCTGTGGCTTGTAACGGAATAAAGAAAAGAAAAAAGATTGTATAAGTGAACGGTTTGTGCTTCATAAAATCTGAGCGATGTGGTCGAGACTTCTGATTAATTTCCTAATTTCTCTCCCCCTAACCACTATGCACTCTTTCCTGTTTTTTCCTGTCTTGATTCGAACGATGAATGAAAAGCTTCCTGTCAACACTCATTTTGCACAACTGCTGACCTGAAATTGAACTTTATCTCTCCAATGGAAATATTCACACAAGCGCCACAGCATTGCTGGCAGAGGAATCCGTGAACGTGTTTCAATCCGCGATTCATTGCCAGGACGGCTTTTGTTCTGCCAGCGATGTCTTCCAACGAGGCGAGACGTGAGAAGAAAGAAGACGCTGGTTCAGATCATCTGTTGCCGTCTCTGGCTTTCTTGCCTCTCTGTTCCGTCTCCGGCCTTTTTAAACATGCATCTCATTTGTTCTCTCCATTTCTCCATCCTCTAATCCACTCATTAAGATATTCATCACTTGCTGCGCTAATGCTACATTTAAATTCTCTTTTTAAAAAAAAAAAAAGATCTTTGTTTTATGTTTTTCCCCTCTTCTGCAGACAGAATTAATGAGACAGATGAAGATTTGGAAGCCAGTAGGCTCTAATGTCATTTTAATTGTGAGGTGTAACACTAGACTCTCATCATTGCATTTTCATGAAGCAGCTGTATAATTCACAGTGCTAATGCAGAATAGATAAAGGACGTCGGAGAGTTTCTGCAACAACTTTCACTCTTATAGAAATAGATGGTTTCTGGGTGTTTGTACCTTTTTGAGCCTCTCCGCAGCAGATCCGGATCGAATAGCCTCCAGCATAGCATCCCTGGCCAAGGCAGGGTTCGTGGGGGTGTTTGCACCTGGATGTACCCCCACAGTGCTAGGCTTACCCTTGGGCAAGACAGGGGGGGGAGGTGGTGGTGGTGGGGTAAAGACAGGAGGAGAGGTTCCAGTGAAAGGGCCTGCACCTCCCTCCATCTCAGAGGTCACGTTCCTGGACTTCACAAGCTCATCGGCCGCCTCAGATTTGGTCTGTGGGACACAAAGAAGTGAGACGATGGTAACTCTATTCACACAAACACAGACGGGAGCCGCCACACAAGTACATTTGAACTCACACGCACGGCCTAACAATATTTTTTACTCAAAGCAAATTATTTTCTGTTCTACTCTTTCTGGATTTGATGTGTTGCAAATCCATAGTTTGAGTTGTGCCGTTTATTTTAGTAACTCCGTTGCACGTGGTCATCCAGTTTTCTTAATGTATTCACTTTTTCTATGGCATACATCTTTGAGTCAGCTTTAGTCATGCAGCATTCCAGAGATTCCACCTCTGGCGAGGAACCTCCACAATTGAACCGCAGATGTTTCAGCTCCGGCAGCACCTTTTTTTTTCTTCCTCTACGTGGATTCTTACACGACAAGCAAACCACAGCTCACAGTCCGCACTAACAGATGGAAATAGACACTCGTGCTTGTTTTGCTTGGTTCACGCATTGGTCCTGTAATAAACGTACTTCAAGTTTGTTCTCTTAGCATGTAGCCGCACTAGCAGCTCTGTGAGTCAGGAGTATTTTTTTACCTTCTTCAGCCTTCCGGAGCTGCTCTGGGCTCTGATGGCAGCCAGGAGAGCAGACCTCTCATTCTCCTCCTCACCATGAGAGGCTTTCTTCATGCTGCTGAGACCAGAAGTGGTTATCTAATAATGAAATAAACAGAAGAAAATCAATACACCGTTACCCTTCTTGTCTTGTTAAGAATACAGTGAGTTTCCATTACCGGCAGATTGGTAAATGATACCTCGCCGTTTTCTTCCAGTTGCCATTATAATGGCACTCTCGTTATCATCAATACATCCATCCATCCACCCCTTTACTGCGCTAAGTTCATCTCACCCTCTTGAGCCTGTCTCTGCCTCCGCCGGTCTGGATTGCGTCCATCAGGCTGCTGTGGAGAGACGTGTCTTTCTCAACAGATCTGGAGATCACTGGTCTGAACTTTTGAACCGGCCCAAACAACGTTACTGGCTCAGGGGTCACACCTTTGGCTGACACTGTGACAGAAGGTTGTGGTTGTGTCGTGGTGACTGCCTTGGTCGTGGTCTGAATATGAAGAAGTGGAGTATTGAGTACATCGGAAATTTACAGTGATCATTTATTTTATTTTTTACATGGCCCAATACAGGTTTTACTCACACTTTTCAGGCTTTGGGATACGGTCTCTGGAACTGTGGGTGGTTTGGCAGATGAGTGTGCAGGACTCCTTTGTGCAGGGCTGGGGCTTCTGAGCCGAAATTGTTTAACAACATTGCTGTCATTACTGGCGATCGTGTCTTTTTGTGTGGGCCCACCAGACTGAAGGTGCTTAGTCACGTCTGTTTCTATTTCCAGCGTATTAGAGCTTCCTCTGGTGGATCCAATACGACTTCCGAACCCTCCCCTGTCCGGTCTCGCTCCTCCAAAATTGCTCTGGCTATCCGAAACATGCTGTGGGTAGCTCATAGACCACTTAGGATCAGGCGGGTTGGATTTAGAAGCCGAGTCATTCTCCTTATTGTCTGACAAAGACGACTGGGAAGAGTGGTGTGGATTCACTTTCATGTAGCGACCCGATCTCTGGAAACCGACGGTCTGGGATGTCAAAGAAGCAGAGCAGTCGAGTACGTTAGGGAGAGAGTTGGGTTTAGCTGAGGGGTGTATTTGGTGCTTTGGGGTGTATTTAGTGATGGCCGACGCCACGTATTGGCTTGAGGTACGTCTGGAGGGTTTGAGAAAGGACAGGTCTCTGTTCAGGTCTGGAAGTAACGGAGGGGGAAGGGCGGGCATATTACTTGGCTGTTGAACGCTTTTGGACACTGAGATCTTGCTCTCCATCTCTTCCCACTCTTCTTTTGCAACGTTGGCGGCTCTCACTGGCTCTGTAGCTCCTTCTCTGACCGTCTGTTTAGGCTGGGCTCTCTCTGCATGTTTATAGAAGGAATTGTGCGTCGTTTTTAGCTCCTCGGTGTTACTGCTTTTCAAAGTTGTCAGCGAGATTGCAGCGGGAGTACTTTTCAGGCCACCTGTGCTCTCTTTAGCCTTGTCAATGAGATCTTTGCTGTGGGGCACAGCACTTTCTTGTCTCTCATTTGAGCTCCAGAAAGCTTTGGCTTTTCCCAGAAGAGGAATGCCCTCACTGGAATTGATCCCAGAGTCTAATGAACCGCCAACTTTGTTACGTGAGATACCCCCTTTCACCAGGTTTCCTTGATCGTCAATCTTAATGGCACCGACAGTTAATTTGACAGCTGGCTCCCCCGTAGCAGCATGCATGACAGCAGGTTTGGGAGGGACCACAGTGAAAGTTTTCATACCGAAGCGTGACGTGATGTTACGAGTGATTTTCCCATGAGCGGCAGCATTTGGGCTGGAGTTGTTTTGGTAAACTCGGTGCATCTCTTCATCTCTCTCCGCAGACACTGATCTCTGACGGGTTGGTGGAAGAACGGGTTTCCTCTCTTGAAAAGACTGAGCGTTGCTTTTCACAGGATCGGGTTTTATCTCAGCGCCCTTGCCGTGTTTCCGAAGGTCAACATTGGGTTTCGCCGCCGATGTTGTTCCATGCTCTTTCACGCTGTTGGTCTCAGTGGCGCTCGTCTCTTGAATCTTTGTTCCCGGCATCTTTTTTTCTTTTTTGTCAGCTATAGATTTATTCTCCAGTGACTTCCTATGCTGATCGGGTTGAGACGGCTGCTTAGTATTTGCACCGCCGCTTTTATTACTGTCAGCAGCTGTGCACGCATTGTTGTTTTGGTTCTGAGGCTCCACTCTGGACTGGTGACGAAAGCCTGGACCTGTGATAAGATGGGGGAAGAAAAAGTCAAACAGCGTGATCACAAGCACGAATGTCTCAATGGACACATTCATACCTTTCACCGTACCCTTTCTGCCAGCTGGCTCCATCCTGGTGAGTGGCACAATGTGACGTTCATAGTCCTCCAGTACTTCATCTATGGCTGTGACTGGCACATCCATGTCCACGACAGACACGGGCACCTCATTACTATCTGTTGACGTGGTATAGGGGGTACCCTTCGATGACACGATATCTACGTGATCTGGAAAAGCGGAACAGGTCAAGGAGTTAATACATAATACTTTAGTGCTTTGGACACCATGGCTATTTAGGGTACGCTAAACTGAGTTTGGAATGGTCACTTTTCGACACCAATTTAAGATTAGGGGTGGACTGTGGCCTTTGCCATTGACCCTCACCTGCAAGGTCCGCTTCAAAATCAGCTAAAGTCTGATGGAGCTGGGCTGTGAGCTCTGGGTCATCTTCATAGCCGTCTTTTAACTTGCCTGACTTTGCCTGTGGGCCGATGTCATTGTGTCTGAGGATGGTACATAAAAACATGTGTCACATGTCTGCACATATATACACACACACACACACACACACACACCACCACCAAACAGCTGTTATGAACTGCTTTTTTAAATACAGTTTAATAGTAGGAGAAAGAAAATAAACATGTGAGCTTTATACATTTTGTGCTTGTTGAAAGTTGAATTTCATTTTATTAGAGCCTGTTGGCTTAGGTACTTGGAGCTGTAAAGATATTATTACCACAGTTTGAACTTCCTTGACTCTCTTCAAGGGTTCAACAGCGCAGTCTCATGTCTTATTGGCACATTAGCTATAACAAATTGCAACAAGAAGGCCAAACCAAATAGAAGAGACTTGGATTGGTCCTCTTTTCCTCAACGGTTCTGAGAAAACCGGGTTATAGAGCTTTCCTGGAACAAGGTTCCTGTTCCAGTTCCTCTGAGAAATCGATCCAGGATCCCTGGTCTGGGCACATTACCATACACATTTCACAACAACTAGAAGGTGAAAAGTGATCTGGGGCAGCATTAATTTTCCACAAAAGCCTTTGAATAAGGGCCTAGAACCATAAATTTGAAAGTCCAGCACTAACGGTTGAGGGTGCCAGCTTTGACTACAACTCAAATATAACACATGGTGGGGTTTATGACTGCTGGCACAGTTCAACACTTTCGAAAGACTTCCAACATTAGCTGAAGGTTTACTCTACAGATGAAAATACAGGTGCAGAACTAAACTTGATCATATATAATATTTTTTCGCGGGTATTAGTTATTGGTGGTGAGGATGGCACAGATCAACAGCAAGGTGACGGGCAAATGTACATTTTAATCCTTCCAGGAAACTAGGATTTATTCAAATGGAATTCAAAATAAAAGCAATGGGACGGATTCAAACATTCTTAATACGCCTTAACACCGTCGTAAAATGACACCTTCCATTGTCTCGATGGCCAAATATCGCAAATTTGATAAATACAGATTTACATGATGTGCTTGTCAACGTCATTCTACTTCCCTCCCTCCCTCTTGCTAACAACTGTGATTATGGCTTCCTCTCTACCTGTGTCTCGATCCCCAGGTGGCACATCCCTCGTCGCTGTCACTGGAATTGTCCCGCTCTGGTCCCAACAGTCTCTCCCCTCCGCTTCTTCCATCCAGAGACAAATTCCCATCCGGGGATGTGGGTTGGGTGTTGGATGGAGAGCTGACCATGCCCGAATCCTCGGCCTCTACCATGCCCTCGGAGGCAGCGTAACCCTGGTCGGGCAGGCTGCTGCCACCGCTGCTGCTGCCCAGAGACACGGTCTCCTCCTCGGGTGTTTCGATTTCTGGTTTCCGGCAACCGGCTGTGGAGCTTTGCATCGAGTGGAGCCAAGCTGGGAGAGGATATAGATACATGGGCTGTTATCAGTGCCCCTGTTCGCAACTTCAACATCCAAATCAAAGGGTTTTCTATGGCCGAAGGTTGTGTATGGGGAAACTTTAGGAATGAATTGGCCTGTATTGGGTTATGCATTAACTTTTTTTAAAAAAGGCCTCATTTACATTTTTTACAAAACTACAAACCTTAAAGATTTCTGGGAAAACACACACACAAAAAAAACAGCACAGTTTGAAAAGAAGCACGGGGATGCAGAGCGAGCAAGGAGTGCAGGAGATGGAAGAAAACAAGAGGAAGTATTTACGTTAGTTTCAACATTCACTCTGACACCACACATACACACAAACCAGAAAACACAAGCCCGAAGCACAACCACCTGTGGCTTGATGTAACAGATTTAATGCTGTGCAGGTTGGACTAACTGTAAACAAACCCTTTTAATTCGATTGTTACAGTATCGTTTCAGGTTCCAGTGAAAGATAGTATTGCTTCATACCCTCTCACCTCTTTAATACAGTCATGCTCTGGTCTGCCTTGCAGAATTTGGGGAACTTATTTAGTCGGTGAACTCTACGCCAAGAGAATAAAAATGAATGTATTATTCGTTAGGTTTTGAGCAGCCCAGCCGGCATGCACAGCGCTGGGAACTCAACACGTGATCCTTGAAAGTTTGAGTTTAACAGTTAGCAACGTTGTTTGTAGTACCGGGTGTCTGTGAGTGTGTGCATGCATTGTGTGTGTGTGTGTGTGTGTGTGTGTGTGTGTGTGTGTGTGTGTGTGTGTGTGTGTGTGTGTGTGTGTGTATTCTAGGCCTGTCGGTTTTGGGCCTGGTCCTAATGGTGTGGAGGGAACAGTCAGTTCCAGGAGATGTGGTGATGACTCACAGGTCTGTCCTCCCAGCTCCTTCCCAGCAACAGCTTAGTCATGCCAGCTACAGCCACAATCAGCTCATTCACACACGCGCACACACACACACACACACACAGGGTCTCATGCTCTCATGTATTTACGCACGTACTGTAAACATGCACACGTAGTTCTGAAACTTTCAACTGCATATGACCCGAGGCGCACGCTTCAGTTAAAGCCAAACAAAAAGTGTCCCAAGCAAATCAATACTGTGACGTGTTACTTGTCCAAACCAAACCAGGGCAATCCGTGCACAATCCCAAACCAAAGTCCTTGAATCTTGATCCAGTCTTCAACTGTTTAATTGAAAAATGGCGTTCAAACATAATATTCAGTTGTTTCCACGACAGAGATTGCCTTTACAGATACATGTGTGTTCATTATCACAACTCTACAGGCTCAATGAGTACACGTGCCCTCGCTAGGCTAACCACCTGTACCCGGAACTCAATGGCTTAGAACTTGCAGAGGACGAACCGTATTTTACAAACATAAACTGATTAGGATCTGTGACACCACAATATTTGCATTTGTATGGTAACAGAACAAGTCATGTGGTTAAAAACAAGGGCTCCCTTCCCTTAACGTGAAGGCTATCTAATAATAAGGAGCTCTAAATGTAAACACAAATAGTTAACGCCAGGTGTCTTGTTGCTTTTCAGCCAAAGATCAAATTAGATCATAATTTTTCTCTGGACCCTAAACAAATAACTGTTTTTTAAAAAATATATATTTTTGACATAGGATGTCACAAAGGGAGGGTAATTTTGGACAAACCCTGAAGCTTTCTTGCAACTATAAGCACATCAAAGTGTAATGTGTTAATGTGTAGTGTTAAATCTCCTTGGGAAAAAGGTATTTCATCTCTTACACTCATCTTTAAAATGCACTACCTAAAAGCAACATGTCATTGATAGATGAACCTGAAAGCAGCACACATTCCGGTGTACCGTTTCTAAACCGAGCCACAACAACACACAGAAAGAGAGAAACATACGCTGTCCAACTATTGATCTGCACATATCACATTACCAAAATATTGGCCGATAGATATCGCATGGCCTTGCCTCATAGCCTCATTTGAGCACGTCACTCATCAATCACACTGTAACTGATACATTCGGGGTTTAGCCCATCTGCCAGATAGTCTTCTGACCACATTCTGTGTGTCCACTTTGAGCTCAGCTCTGAGCTCATGCATAATCAATAACAACCTGAGAATCAAGTCGAAATACAAAACCACCAGCGGTATATATACATACATTTGTGTAAAAAACAAAACGAAAAAAAAGAGCATCTTTTAATGAGTGAAATTGGAAACCCTCACAAGGACAGAAGCCGTGGTGGCAACAGGACCAATGCCAACATATACAGAAGAGTACAGAAGACACAGTGGAATACGAGGGAAGAGGAGGAGGTTGGTGAACATCACAGGGAGGTCCAGCGGAAACAAGAAGGGGCCAGGAAGAAGCAAAGGGAACTGATTGGATTGTCAGATGATGAGAGGGTCAAGCCAGAGAGAGAGACTTCAGGAGTGTTTGGAGCGCAGACGTACGGGCCCACAGCAGTACACTGTAGAGCAGGGGGAGGGGGAGGGGAGTAAAGAAAAGAGCAGGTGAGAATTGAGACGGACAGAACTCTCAACAACGCGTTTGACGGGAATGACGATGAAGACAGCATCCGAGAGCAGAACCTAACCAGAAAGAAAGAAATTGATTGATGGCAGCAAAGCGACAGTATTTTGGCCCTTTGGCCTGGTCATGCAAAGAAGAACACATACAAAATCATAAGGTGTCTTCCATTATGCATCTAATATACTCCCATGTACTGTATGAATGCAACAAAAGAGGCACTCAAGTTGATTGCCGCTGACCCCAGCCCTGACCTTAGATGGGAAGAGCCTCCACCTCACATGGACCCAGTATCACTTAACAACTCAGCTGCCCGTGCTGAAAAAGTGCAGTATTCACAGACACACACGCACACACACACTCGCGCAAATAAAACGGTCGGGCAGTGAAGGATTATTATTTTTTTTTTTTAAAACACAAACTCTGATTTCGACGAATGAAATAGAAGTTAAGGAACCAGAAGATTAGCTTCTAGGAAAAGAAAAGAAAGACCAGGACTAAAAGGAAAGGGAGAGGCCGTCCATCTGGGACCTACACTGGGGAGCTGCTTCCTCTGCCTCCGTGGTGTTGCTTTCTGCGGGCTCAATGGGAGGGGAGGACAGAGTAGGGGGTGGGACAAGCTGCGGCGGTTTCTGCGCCGCGGAGCGACGAGGTTTGGGTGGCGCTGGTGGATCAGCGGCTCCTGTGGGAGAGACAGCATGCAGGCAGGGCAAGCACCGGTTGGTCATGTTGGTAATGACAAAAACGAGGAATGTGGCACAAACATCTTACATGCAAAACGTCTTATCAAACTGAAAGTAAAACATTATGTAAACATCAATATCTTTGTCATTTTTGTATGTATTCTATGCTCATACGGTGTTTTTTCCTCATCCTCTGATTGGGAACTCCTTTCTTTGGTCTGCAGAGCCGTGGAAGGTGTTATCGCCGTTAAAAGGGCCTTACGCTCCTCTTGTCTTAACAGTACATACATTTGTAATGTTTTACCATTGCTCCTGTGGAATTTCACATTTCATGGATATTCCTCGACTACTGCCCGTAGTGGAGGGCCGAGCCTCGGCAATAAAAGGCCTGGCGATCATCAGCTGAAGTTTCAGGAGAAGTGACGGCAACAACAGGTTTGGAGCTACCTTTCAGTTCAGATAAATCCTGTAAATACTTGAATAAAAACTGTTTTATTTCTTCGCTGCATACTTAGTGCCACGAGCAATCAGAGTCAATATGACGTTTAAAATGTGTGCATTTAAAACAATCTGTCAGTTAAGCTTTATTGGATGTAACCGCCAGTTACTTTGAAACTCGGTGCCAAAAATACAAAAGCGTTACTCCTGTAGGCAGAATAGCTACAGGCGATGGCAATCAATTATAGAAAGTAGCTTTATGTGGATATTGAAATGTCACATGTGATTATTACTGGAGGGGTAAATCCTTAACAGCACTCCCACACCCCTCATGGCAAAACATTGTACTAATAGAGTTTGATTTTTTTTAAAAAGCAATGTTGCCGCTAATGTAGAAAGAGGCAGTAAGAAAGGAAGTAAAGCGAACAGAAGTGTGGACAGAGGAAAGGAACTTAGTCAATATAGATATGTAGACATATTGGGTGCTGTGTCTTAGTCGGTTTGCTGCTTTATCTGCATGCAGGCTGAGATGATAAGCAACACTGGATCACACACACACACACAAGCGATTGAATCCTCTGTTCCTATTCATTAAACCCTAAAAATGACCCGCAGCTAATCGGTCAACAATTTGAACTGCGTGTTTTTTTTCCCTCCTGCATATCATTGTTTTGTGATGACATGTTTCTCATGAAGAAAACAACTTAAATATGCACACAATGCAGTGACGCTTTTGGTGCTCCGCTAAATAACCGCATGATTAATGTGGACAAAGTCTGGGAAAACACAAGTACTATATCAAATTGTCAATATCAACCAATGGAGGTTGTGTTGACTGGATTCAGAGATTAATTTACATTTACCCGATTTACTTTCCGACTTCAAGCTGAAGCTGTAGTGAAAAGAGTATTAGCAAATCCTACAGAAGCATGTTTTTAATTACATTTAAAAGCGCTACACTACAAGAGAGTTAGAAGAGCTAAGGTAAATACAATGAACTAATAACAGGCACGACAAGCCAGCACTAGAAACTAGCAATAGTATGAAACCAAGCGTTCAATAAATACCAAAGAACATTTCTTTATTAAAGCATTACTTCTAGTTTAATAGTGCCATCTCTTTTTTATTTAGAAACAGAGATCTTTATCATCTTAAAGCTTCTTAAAGCAAGCTTGACTTACTGTAAACTGTAATGAAAGGCGAAATGAAATCTACATGAATAAAAAAAACAAAATCAAACCCATATAAAAGAGAGACCAACTGAAACCTAATAAATGAACTGTGGACATTTCTATCTCGGCCAAAACAAGCATGAGAGCTTCGCACCGTACGTGCAGGGTGTAGCTCTTCTAGCCCCAACGTGTGCACCAACTATTGATTCAATGCCAAATATGTACCTCTTATGTATCACAAAGCGCAGTTGTCAGACTGCATCCATGAATATGTAGTTTATATAGTTACTCCATGTGAAAAGTTGAGGTCTATGAACCGAGAGAGAGAAACAATTTTTACGACAAATAGCCATTTGAACTCTGAATGAGTACTTTCTCTCACACCGTAAAGAGGAATAAGGAAGACCGGTAGAGTCAAAGAAAAGAGAAGAGAGAAGAGGAAAAAAGAGAGAAGCTAGGTCTAGATGTATTCATGATCCTCATGCTGTCTGGTGTATCCTGACAAATGCAATAACCTCCTCAGCTTTCATCTGCCTGTCCATCATCTCCTCTCCTTAAACCCCTCTAGTCCGCTGGTTTCTACCTATACGCTGTCATCCCGCTGCCAAAACCTTCCCATGCCCCTTCCTCTGAACTCCATTATGGTACCCTCACCTTCCTCATCCCCTTTTCTGAGGTCTACTACTCTCTCATCTCATCTCTGCCCCCCTGTCAGACACGACAGCCTTACTTATCCCGCTGCAAAGAAAGATCTAGGTTACAGAAAGATCAATACGAGGCCAGCTACGGTTCAAGTAGATCTTGTTTAAATCTACGATGGATCTGTCTGTCTTTGCATATGCCAGCTTTGAAGGTTTGTTTGAGTGGCTGCGTAGGAGAGAGAGAACAAAAAATGAGAAGAGACAGAGAGAGAGAGAAAGAGGGGGAAGAAAGAGAGAAAGATAAGATAAGAAGGACGTGAGGGATTGATAAGCGCAGGCAAGAGACAAGGACTGTATTGTCTCACAGGCTCTGATGAAAACCAGCTCCACTAGTTCCTGTACCTCAACCATGACATGCGCGCAAACACACACGCACACACACACACGCACACACACACACACACACACACACACACACACACACACACACACACAGTCTCTTTCCCCAGGTTATCTATGTCATTTTTTGACAGCTTAAGTTTCAGACGTTGCAGCAATGAGACAATCAGTCACTTTCTCTGTAAAAAAAACAAACTCCTACAGACAACTTGTTTGGCATCGCTGTAATCAACAGCCAGGTGCACGTTCATTGCTTCTAAACTATGTGTCAGGTGCTAGTTTTGGAGCGTCTGTCATAACATTGTATAGATAGTTACCCATTGCGCTGTGCCTGTTGTTCTCAACGTCATCCAGTTTTAGGTTTAGGGCCAACTCGGTCTCGGACCTGGAGCTGCTGGCTGAGGTCGCCTCTTGATTTAATTTGGCAGCCGTGGTGCTGCTGGCCGTTTCCGACTTGTCCACCCCGCGGCTGGACCTTTTCATAGCGGACTGGACCCGCACGGACCCGCTCGCTGTGCTGCTGCTGAGGCTGCTGCAGTAAGAAGCAGCCTGGTCGAGGTCAGCGTCGGAGTCGTCGAGGCTGTGGCTGAGTTCGGAGCTGGAATCCTGGACAGCCAGGCTCTCAGTGGTGCTGCTGCTTGGTGTCGGGGAACTGGAGGTCAGGGAACTGGGTGTCGGGGAACTGGGGGTCGGGCTGGCGGCGCACTCAGGTGAAGGGTTTACCGTTGTTGTCAAGGGGACTGGTTGTACTGCTCGCGTTACAACAGTGGCAGCAGAGACAGTGTTTGACTGAACGGCCCTGTTACGGAAGCCCGGGGTAGGTGTTTCAGTAGCGGGGTAATCAGGGGTGGAAGAGGCAGAGGTTGAAGTGTCGTCGGGGCCTGGGGTGGGAGGAGGGGCCGGGGCCTTTCTTTTCCTCTGCTGGCTTTCTGAGGCGAGGCCCGTCTGGTGGAACAAATAAAAGAAAAAAAAGGACAGTAGAAAGTTAATTTCTCTGAGCACCTTGTCTACCAGAAGTGAAGTTGAGGTTACTACTAAGTAATTAAATCAAGTGGCGTTCTGGCAGGCTTCCGAGTCTTAAAATCCCTCAGAGTGCCAAGATTCCTTTTAAATTATCCTACAACAAGATATAAAACATCTGGCAGTGACACAGGTAATATAGTTAATATTGAAACATCAATATTATATATATAAATATATACTGTGGCGTTTCAAGGGGACATACGTCATACTGTCTCGATGAATTACTCTTAATACTGAATCACTGATCTCCTCAGGGGTGAAGTGACAGCTCAGCCACCAGCTCAATGATGCAACTTGTGTGCAAACACAAAGAAAAAAAAACATTGAGAAACTCTGTTCTTTTCCTTTTCTCGTTCTCGTTCTGCAACACCAAGTCAACTCAGTTCAAACACGATTTTTGGCATGACACATATACATACAACTTGAGGCAAGAAGTCCATGATAAGGGAAAAAAAAATAAAAAATGACATCAATTTGGCTGTCTATGGGTGTTTCAAAACATTAAGGCTGCTTTCTGTTTTTCAAAATGATTGTGATGAAAAAAAAAGAAGAAGATTGGTCGTGGAGGATTTATTTTAGATAGAGGTGTGCGGGAGAGGAGGATAGCGCAGGAAGTAGAGAGGGAGAAATAAGGTGCAGATCGGATATAAAACTATGAATCATTAACAAACTTCTCTGCTTTATGTTTTCCAATGGAGATGAAACCATTCACACTTGCCAGTCAGTTGTCTAAGAATCAATATTAAAGTGCTCCAGACAGGTTCAAACAGTAAAGAAGTCTAGTGTTCTAAGAAATCCCAATTACTGCAGCCCAGCTTAACCTTTCTTCACTCTGAAAACTCAACAGAGAACGTGCTCGGAGCTGCGTGGAGCGTTGCATCATGCAGCAAAGACACGGGAGAGATCAGGCCACCTTGCCCTTCTGCAGGAACATGGGTTCACACATGTGCACTCAATGAGCTCCCTGCATGACATGTTATGGAAATCTAAATGGTCCCCCCCAACTGGTTGTCTTTCACTTCTCTCCCTCTCTGGCACTTATGTACATACATGAACACAGACATACCAGTGGATGTGGGCCAAAGTTGAAGCTGAAATGGATGACTGACTTGCCTGTGAAGATGGATGTGTGTGTGTGTGTGTGTGTGTGTGTGTGTGCGCATGTGTTTGAGAATGTTTATGTGTGTGCTCCCTGCAGAAAGAAACATAAGACTGCTGCCAAGACATGCCATGAAAAGGAAGAGCGCTTCAAAACACATGCAACCCTTTTCTCTATGATTGTAGGAGCCTACATACTCTCCTGCATATGTGTGCTCCTTACACGTGCACACACATGAGAAGGAGCAGTGTGCCTCATATCTCAGGCAGAGCCGGGGCGTTGCAGGGTTAAGCGTGCGCTGCTCTCATGGTCCTTATTGGCGCCGTGCCTCGGAGCGTAGCGTGTACTTAAGATTGTTACAGGCTGAAGCCAAGTCTCAAGACTGCATTATACCACATTAAGGTCACACTATACATTAGGTTAAGATGTCTATGTATTATGATTGTGTATACGCTGTGTGTATATGTGTTGTTTACGGATTTTAGGTGTGCAGCTGTTTTCTTTCCTTTTTTTTTTCAAAATGCATGTCATACAGAGAAGAATAGAAATCGTCAGGAAAACACGGTCTTTTGAGTGTTTGAGTCATTTTCTTCGACAGCTTGTGTTTCTCCAAGCAGGAGGCTTCTGCTCCTGTCTCAAGTCAACCTTGTGTCATGGCATGACAAGTTAAGTCACAACGGAGCAAAGCCCTGTCGGGGCCTGACGCTCTCAGTACAGTCAAGTCATGTTGCATCAAATCAAAACCAATCAATGCAAATCTGTGGAACTGAGGGATGAGTTGATGAAACGGCAGTTATTTCACACGATACCGTTATCCATTGTGTAAAGACACAGAGATGCACCTCTTTCCATTCCTATCCACTGGTTTTGAAATAGATTAATCAATTCGTAGAGTTTATTTAGGCAGACAAAGAGGTTTTTCATCATCATCATCATCATCATCACGAGGAGCCAGATTCATGGGTCATCTTCTGTTACAGGGATGCAGATAAATGAAGACCTTCCTCCCCGTTTACCTTAACATACTTGTACTAAAAGAAACCCAATCAACCAAAAGGCTGTATGGACGTCATCAGATACCATCTGATAATCTTTGTGTCCATGCCAACGCGATTGTGTCTACCGGGACTCACCTAACAAGAGAGAAATAGAGAACATGATGACAGCTATTCAAAGCTTTCCTGTTCTCTGCAGGGTTTTCGTCTCATAAACTTGGACTGAAGACTGCTTAGTTCTGTTACTGACAGGGGAGACGCTCTGCAGTAAACTGTTCATTTGTTCTTTACGATAATTAATACGTTAGCAGAACTAAAATGTAGTGGAGACAAGGAATACAAAATTGTTGGGTCAATTGAAGTGGGCAGGATTGGAGCACGACACCCATCAATGTGCACATCATGAACACGCAGTTATTATCTACTAACATGCTTCTTTGCTTCAACTCTTCTTGTTTGGATTTTGTGTGGTCTCTGATTAAAGAAAACGACCGAGAAACAATAGGGATTAATATGTGGATATTTTGAAGGAAATGCGCCTGAACACAATAGCGCATAGAGACAGTCTGGTGGGTCCATTAAATTGTCCACTCTATGGTTCGAGAGGCCCCATGTTAGAGCATGTGGATCAGATAGGGCCACCCATGGAGGCTTCAACCTGGTGGCGTGACCATTCATCAGTTGTTTCCAAGGACTCTTGATGAGTGAGGGGCTTTGTTACAGGGCAACATTACTGCACTAATGTGGAATGGAGTGTGTGTGTGTGTGTGTGTGTGTGCGAGGGGGGTCAAACTGTATATTTGGGTGCTTGTGCATGTTGAGTACATTCATATATGCGTATGTGTGAGTGCACAGATGTATGTGCATGTATGAGCGCGTCACGGTTCATAATAGGGGCTGAACCGTCTGAACACTGAGGGCACAGAGGTCAAAGACATCCCACCAGAAGACTGGAAGATTGTTAGGGTTATCGCGTGTGTGTGTGTGTGTGTTATAATGAACATGTGTGGGATGTATGATGAAAGGAGTTTTATGTTAAATGTCTTAACAATGTGTGTGTATGTGTGTGTGAAAAGGGGACTGGGGGGGTAGAAGTGGCTAGCTAAGGGTAACAAGGCACATGGCTGACCCAGTTCCATTGTCGTCTACTTTGTCCTACTAACCCGCATATACATTGAATGTTTAAAAGTTATATTAGAGGAATCAGAGTAGAATACTAAAATTGGCAGCAGCAAGTATTTACATTTTAATGTTTGTCATTTTTTCCTTGACAAATAACTTAAATGATTATTCAACCATCAAACCAAAGCAACAATAGGCAGACAGATTGTTATTCTCAAAATGTTTTCGAATTATCATCCCCAACAGATTGGTGAGTTACCGCTCTAAAATTGCAATACATCCTTATTATCATGTTTTTAGAGGAATCTATATAATATATATATATATATATATAATGTCCAATATACAAACAACGAGCAAAAGATCTTCTATTGGCCGGTCATAATGTTAAAGCACTGCTAATAGTCAATCCCACAGGATCCAAAAATATCATTGTTAGAGTCTGTTTATGCATGATTGTGATGTTTTCTAACACTAATGTACAATAATACAGATTTGTATGTATATTCTGACAAATCGTAATACATAACATGTGTTGTATGCCATCTTTTTGTCATTTTTGACGATGCATGCATCATGTACATGGCCCTACGAGAGCCAGAGCACCGGCTGTATTTCTCTGTTGCACAAATGAACAAAAAGGATGAAAGAGTAGCATAAGAGATGAACAGAGGGAGGGGCTACTCCCAAACTGATCCAGATTTGAAAGAAAAGTTTGTTCCTGCAGAATACGTGGTGAAAACATTCTTCTTTCCATCCTTCCAAACCTCTAGTGGCGCCTCAGGAACACACATGCTGCTTTCTCACCACAAATAAAACAGGGACTGGCAGCGATAAAAAACCCAACAACTGAGACCTTCTTTATTAATTCATTGGGTGAAGCTGTGACCAGTCGACAAGTGTTGTAAGAAACACAACAGAGGGAATGCAGCAGAAGAAAAGCTCATATTGAGGGGTAACAACAACAAAGAAGTTATATAAAAGGCAAAAAAGACATAAAAAGAGATAATACTGATGGATAATGAAACCGAGAAGAAAAACAGACGCAAAGAAAATAAAATCCATTACAGAAACGCTCATTACCAAACACAGCTCCAGTAGCGACTTGTGTTTTGTTCTGGCTGATTAAACCGGAGCTGTGCATTAGAGCAGATTAAAGTTAGCTACCGTTGTGGGCAATTACGTGACTGATGGATGGCTGTGAAAAACAAGCCTCCCCTTGCTGCCAACTCTCTACTTTCACACAGTGACAGAAAAACAAACGAGCCAGCTCGATCAATCAAGAAGCCACGCAGACGCGGGCATGAATGCAGCGCGTACAAAAACAAAATTCATGCAACGCAGAAACAGTAATGGGCAGAGCGCTCCGACAGCCGTCCCAGACACACAACGCCACGTAGTTTAGACTAAACAGAAAGCTTATTGATTACAATACTAAAACTGTACTTCTGCCTCTCACGGCGAGGCAAACTCCCATAATGCCGCCTTGTGAACCGTCGTCAGGTCTGACAGCTGGATCTCCCTTGAAGGAATAGAATCGCAAACAATTTGTAACGACCACGGTTCCTCCAAAGGGAGTCACTTTTTTTTAATTCCCCACATCACAGCAAACAGACGTGACGTAAATGATTGCTTTCTTCTCTGGCTCGGATCTCCCTCACCTGGCGTTAGGTTTCGCAATACAATCTGGAAGTGTAAAACAAGACATGTTTCTTGTATTGGACCTTGCTTGATTGGTTACATAAATAAAAAAGAAGACGGTCTATATACATGTAATATTGCAGATCAACTCATTTCTGGGCAGCCCAAGGAGATTAGTCCAGTGAGTGGTGTAGTTAGGAAAGTTAAGGACTCAGAAATGTTGGTTAAATTAATAATGGGAGCAGAGAAAGTGCAATGAAAACATTTGTCCACTTTCCTTACGGACTTGCACACCGCCTGCTTCCTTAGCACGACTTCACCTTCTGAACTTCGATGCCACTCCTACCGTGTCCTGAAGGCGATGGTGGTGCTCAGGGCATGCCAACCAGATTTCACGCTGTACTGCACTTTGGAAATATGATCCCCAACGCTTATACATTGTTAATGTTGCACGACTTGAATAAACTTAGAACCACTTATGAGTACTGATGTCACCTCCCTTTGACTCTCTGTGACCCTCTAAGTCACTGCGTGTCTCTCTTTTGGTCTGTATCCTCTCTCTGTTGCTTCAGTTGTCTGTCGTTATCTTTCAGTCTCCCTGCACGCACACAACACACACAACGGGCACACATGTACTCAAGAAGCACCTTCTGTTACTGAGTATTGGAGCAGAAAGCTCAGAATTTCTCCGAAACTCCTTTATCCCAATGTGGACACGGCTTTCTTTCCAAACCACAATATGAGATTGCCGCTATCACCGCTGGAAAAAAAAAAAGACTCGATGTTCCAAAACGTCATTTGAATCGCAGCTGCTCTCATAAAGCAGGAGAAACAACAACTGTAAAGCTCTCTGACTCCTTGAAAACATCAGATCCTCCGACAGTCATGAGATGGCTTTCCACTCTTCCTGGAACACGGCGTCATCCGTTTTTAGAGCGAAATGCTGTTCACATTCTCACAGCAACCGGTCTCAGACATCAAGAAGGTCTACTTTCATTACTGGGAATGAAATGAGAGCGTGAATAGAGATGTCAACGTTTTGGTGTCAACACCCTGAAATCAATCCATGTTGTGCAAAAAATAATTGGATAACTACCACGTCTAAAAGATCAAATGCATTGCGGTGACTTACTCTGGGTACTAAAAATATTCTTGAATCTACCTATTGACATCACAAATGTGTGTATGTATGTGTGTATATATACACACATACATACACACACAAACATTAACAGACAACACCAACATAGCATAACAACATGTTAAGTGCATCCAAACTACTCAAGCGAGTACTTAAGTAAATTAAACATAAGCCCACCAACATAAGGAACATTAAATCAAAGAGTGCAAGGGAACGACCACGAGTGAAATGTTATATGTAAAAAAAATCTACTTGAATTGACTTTTAAATTGATCATTTGTGATCCACAGACGACCATAAAGAGATTTGTTAGATCAGTTTAATTCTAACTATGATTCAAATGACTGTCCTCACTATTCTCTGCTCCTCCGAAGTCCATCTGAAGCATTCAGCTTCATTATAACAATCTCATCACCCTCACGGCTTATATATTATGATGTCGATGTCTATTACTGTGTCTTGTAATTCACCGTTAGGTGACCAGACGGAGGTCTACAATGAAGACAGTCCTCGTGGAGAGCTGCTATCATGTCAAACACACACATTCTCAAACTGTATACACAGAGAGTATGTACAGTAAATAAGGGGGGCTGTGACATAAACCTGCAGGCCGCAGAATTGAGAAAGAGTTATTAGTGCAATGCAAATCTAAGTCAGCTAAATGTAACACACATATAAAAAAGAAAGAAAAAAAATGCACTGCATACTTGGGGATCAGTTGTGCTTCAGTTCTGTCAGAGGACTTTTGGACAACCCTGGATATCTGAACTATGAAGACATAAACGTAGAGCTTCATTTGACGTGTAGAATTGTTCCACAGATCCGAGTCATGCAGAGCTGTTGAAGGCCAGTGGGCCCCTGAGAAACTGTCTTGAGAAGACCGGGCCGCTATGATTACCTTCACTGTCATTAAAACTAAATCCTATTAAATCACAAACGCAGGTCTGCATGCTGCTAACAGCTCCACGATGTCCTCAGAGGACAACCGGCTAATCACCCGTACCCTCCTTATCAATCATCACTTGTTGACTACATAAGGCTTCGACAGCCTGTCTTCAACCTCTCAACCCTGAGAGGCGTCACGGCACAGCAGTGTGACCACGCAACGTGTGGATGCGTATGAATATACATGAGGCAGACAGGGAGATGGAGACATCTATTAATAGACCGGTCCTTAGATGACCTACCAGACTGTGACTCCCAGCAGCGTGTCAGTATTTCAGCTCTGGTGTCGATCATCTGGTTGACAGATAAACGACCTGCACAGCTACAGTTCTAAAAAACGTTCTAATAGAGTCACAATGCACTGCAAAAAGAAAAGACCAAACATCTATCATTGTGTTGATATGAATGCAATGAAGGAAGGACACGTTATCAAAAATTAGCCATATTCATACTTTGTGAAGCGATCCACTCGTAGCTGCATAATCGTTAAGCCTACTCGACCATTATCAAGTTCAGTGGGCAGATAATGGAATATTTTGGTTGGGAAGTTCACCCACATTAGATTAAAGATAGCCTCTTCGGGAATACACTATGACTGAAATGAATTACGACTTGTGTGCTTTTGTGGCACTATTATAATTGCTGTCCACCTATTAAGAACAAAAGATGCTGTGAATCAGATCTTCTGCTCCTCCGCTCTCAGCTCAGTTTCGTTAATTAAGAGGACAACACTGTCCTCCGTGCCTTCCTGAGAACAAAAATCTCCTCTCAATAACATCCAGCAATAACACTCGCTTCTCCAAAAGAAACAACGCTTATTATCGGAGGGAGGAAGGATGTCGGTTGCCGAACAACAATTCCCAGCATGCTGCAATAACACAATAATGAGACTGCAGGGAGCTGTTTCTTTTAATGCAGACGATACAGGTCACTGTGACCTTGAGGAGCCGATCAGGCCAAAACACCCAAAGGAAAGGCCGCGTCGAACCCGTCGCAGCTTTCAGATGGACTACTTCGGGTCACTCCTGAGAGCGGAGCGATTCAGATATTTTACATAAATTCCTAAGAAGAAGAACATGGGTTATGTGATATCATTATAATCACAATTAAGCAATGTTTGGGAGTGTGTGTGTGTGTGATGAATTAGTGTTTTTACCGCACTGGATGTACTGTAAATTAGGTTATACAGACAATTTAGAATACAGCTTTATGTCATGACGCAAAGCACTGGAATGAAATAATAATAATAAATCCAAACACACATCTCTTAAATCTCCTCACCTCATAGCCCTCAAAGCTAGCGTGTCCCATGGTGGGCGTCGGGGCTCCGGGTAGTTCTGGGGCCCTCCTCTTCTTGGTCTCAGCCTTGGGAGACATCCTGGGGAAGTTCATGACAGACTGAGACTGGCCTAAGGTGCTGGGCCGATCTTCTACGCCGGGGATCCCTGACGCAGTGGACAGGCCCTGTGGGTGATGTCAAAATAAAGAGGGTGAGGGAAGTCTGACAAATATGGATGCACGTGTACACATGAACAAAGAAAAAAGAAAGATACAAAAAAACATGCGTACATGCGTACATTACGCATGCGATCAACATTTCTGAAGGAGTCATCCATTCTTCAGTCACAACAATTATTGCTACATTCAATTGAAAAAAATTGAAAAAGTGCAACCGCATTTCTAAGAAGGTGGCTGCTTCTGACCAACGCATTGGAACAAAAAAATAAAAAGTGATCAAAGGGAGTCCAAAGTGCTACTGAAGATCTGAATCACCCCGCGGCTCAGCTTGGTACAGAGCCGTGGCACAACGGGGGAACCAAACCATGACTCACACCCCCATGATCTAAGAAAAGGGCCGTGTTTAAAAGCAGATTAATTGATGCGTTCAGACAATGCCTGGATACGGCAGAAAAAGGAAAAACAAAAAAAAGGAACATGAAGTTCAGGTCATTAGAATTAATTGGACCAAAGGTTAGAACATCTTACGGTGGGGAGGGATGGGAAAAGAACAGAAAAGAAGGCACGCGTTCCCATTGGAGACATTTCACATGTGTTTATATTATTTAGATTGTTCCAGCATGCAGAATAATGTTCGAGTGTAGTGTTGTCTTGCACTCAACTTAAAGATATGGAGCGCTCGTACTATTGAACAAGTAGACCACAATCACCAGGATTATGATTGACCATATAAATCTCACCCTCTAACCGTTAATGACAATGCAAAATAACAACAAAATATCCAAACACTATGGCCCTTGTGTGAACTCTGTAACAATTGCCTCTAAATCAATTGGCTTAAATAATACATTTAAGCACATTAACACACTACACAGCTTAAGCTTCCAGCAGAACAAGAACATGGCAATATAAAAATGTAAAATATAAGTATTTCCTGTCAGTTTCTCCCTATGCTTGTGTGACTGACAGAGGTAAGGAGCAGGTGAGGTAGATGACAGACGGGGGCCGACATCACATCAATCCTTCACGTCCTTTCACATCTCTCTTTTTTTTGGGGTTCTTTCTATTTGGAATCCTACCAAAAAAAAGAGGCGCTTGCTTTCACCCTTTCCAAAATATAATGTTCAAAGCAAAAAATTCACATGAACTCTGTCTGACTTTTTCACCTGCTCTCTTCTACTCCTTCCCTCTGGTAAACAATCTGAAATATGTCAAAACAGGGAGAGAGGAAAAGGGAGCTGTAACAAACATACTGCAGCATTTGGGGGGGAGGGGGACCCAAACTCACAGTGTCCTCCTTATAATTACAAAGTGCATATTTCCAAATGAGCGTATTGAACTTCTGCAGAACTCCTTCAGGAGGGACATGACTTTATACGGTATATCTGGGAGTGCTTTTTAGCGCTTATATGACTGATCCTTCTACAAACCACACATGCAAATATAGAATCTCTGGCGCTCTTTACAAATATCAGAATCCCTCCCTACTAATAGCAGAGTTAATCTAACTTCCACAGAGAGAGGCTCTCCTCTAGAGTCAATTAATGACAACTCACAGTTGTTCTGTATATTAAGAAGACTTACAGGCTGAGCTAAATACATTGAAGAAGACAAAATAAAAAAAGTTGGTACGCTTAATAGTTTAAAAAAAATTGTTTTACTCATACGCCTAAAAGGCCAAATCCTTCAAACTTATATAAATAATAAATTCATATAGAAGGACACATTTCCCCTCCCATGAGATTGCTTCAGAATCAGCACTTCTCCATACCATGATGCTCTCTAAACATGTTAGTGTTTTAAGACCGCACACACACACACGCACGCACACACACGCACGCACACACACACACACACACACACACACAGTTTAGCCCCTAATGAACAATTAGAGATAAGTGGGTGGGCTTTTAGTGCTAATGTAGCAAAGGTAAGGTAATCTGATGCCTTTAGGCTGATAACACTGTGGCTATATATGTGTGTGTGTGTTTGTGTGTGTGTGTGTGTGTGTGTGCTTATGTGCATAAATGCACGTGTGTGGTCTGAAAACAGTCCCTGGCTGAGAATCTATCACATCGGAGAGAAAAGGCCCAGCTGCCTTAAAGCCCAGTGGCTGAGAAATAGCAATATGAATACATATAAATTAGCTCCCACTTTCTTTATACATTTCAGTTTTTTTGTTTAAATAAATTTCACATCGAAGCAACCCCCCCCCCCCCCCCCCCCCCCGTCTTCCTTTATTGTTAATTCTTTCAAAAGGAAAAAGGAAAAAGAAGTATCCGGTGTAGACATTAAAAAGAGGACGAGGAAGAAGAGAGGATAGAGAAGAGAGCCAGAGTGAGCCGGTCAGTGTTTTTCCAGCTAATGTAATCAAACACCATATTGATCTGAGGTGAACCACAGATGGCCGCTGCTGACCTGAAGTCCATGGCTTCAAAATCAAATTAAGGCGATTAAGTTCCAGATCTAACAAACAGGTGGAGAGCTGCTTGACGCAGCGTATGAATGTACGTCTGGTTTAACGCGGATGTAAACGCCACACACACACACACACACGCACACACACACACACACACACACACACACACACACTGGAGAGGTCAGAGGGAGATTATACTTTGGTTGGAATTTGATTGTGAATCTCGTCAAAGCTGGTCAGCACCAGTCATATGGGCCGCTGTGGACATGCATCCTTATTGGTCCTTGAGCAGAGTGTACACGACCTCATACATATCACTACCTAACACCCTTTTATTATTCAGTACTTATTTGGAGGAAAGAAAAGTAAGTTGGAGCTAGAATTGCAGGCGATACTCCTCTTTGGACCCGAGAGGTGCGAACAAACTGCTGACTAATCTTCTGGAGACGGTTGCTGCCCTCTGGAGGACATCAGTGCACATAACCCCAACTCAATAAACATTGCACAGGAGCAACAATTCTGCAGGCCTACGTTCAGTAAAGATTGCTTTGAGCTGAAAGAAATAGTTCAAGCTGGCATAGTTCCCATAAATGTGGCTATTGTGACATACTGAGAGATGAGGGGTCGCAGAAGAAGACGAGGTCTCGCCACCTGCAGCTTCCGAAATAAACTATATATTTATAACAATTGTCCTACCATATCAACTGATGCGATAGATAGTTTTACCATTTTTTTACAAGATAACTAGAGACTATGTCGCTATGGGAACACATCCTGCTGCGATGCCAAAGCAGGCCAGGAGCGCAGAGTGGTTGCAATGGCCCATCCCCACTTCCCATCCCCTTACGTCTCTCCGAACCCCTTGATCAGACCACACTCATCTTCAAACTCGGCATTCATTTGGATCTCGTCAACACACAACGTTTTGTGACTGTATTCAATGACACAATCTGTCCACGGGAAGACGGACAGAAATAGAAACGCATGTTAAAGTACTGAAAACCGCTTCTGTGGGAGTTCCTGCTACACCAGTCGGTGTCTCCAGCCCCACATCCTGCCATGCTTACCCACACACCGACTCACAAGGTCAAAACAATACCAGCAGCACGGCTGGTAATAACAAGGTGATGTGTATAAATTACTTAATGATAACAACAACAAAAAAGGACATTCAAACTGCAGTCAAGAAATCGGATTTCTCAACAGTTCCATAAGCTTTTAGTGTTTCATCACAATCTACCATGACGTTGAAGGCTTTTATATTAATACCTTGTGAAAGTATCAGCAGGAACACCATGTGATAAAACACAACACTACTGACCTGCACTAGTAGGTGCTACCTTGTGTAGTTTGTCCAATTTATGTTGCAAGTGCAACTAAAGTGTCGTAATCCAACCCTGTGTCAATGTGCGTGGTTTGACCTTGTACTGTTTGTATTTCAATGTACAGGTGTTCTTGTTATTCTGTCCACGGTATATGATTGTAATGCGTCAGAGACCAATAAAAAACACTTTGATTTCACTTATCCCCCCTGGAGGCTGTCAGATGTGTCAGTAGTACTTACATTGGATGGAGTGTCTGTGATTTGGATAACTTTGTCATCACAGTCATCCATGTCCACGGATGTTGTGTCTGTCTGCAAAACGGAAGGCACAGCTTACATGCGGCATTCAAGTGTTCAGCAATGCAGTGAGCCGGCCTGCGCTATCAATCTGAGCAACTAGGAATGGCATGCAACACTCAAGGTTAGTTTGTTAATTATTACACAACCACATATCTGTCACGAGACTTGTGCAAATGAGTTGCGCCCAACTTAGTGGACAGTTATGGAGGACATTAGAAGTGCTGTTAATTCTACGAGTCGTGCTTGACAGTAACACATAATTACACTGCTAAAAGTGACATTCTTAAAAGAGGGAGAGGAATACTAAAACAAACAAAAAAAAGTCGTACCTTGGTTTTCCTCCTGCTGAATTGGAAGATTCCCAAGAGGCCTTTCTTCTCTACTCTGTCCAAACTGGTAGTACTGGAGCGGATGGAGTCTAGGAAAAGAAATAGAGGAGGAGGAGGAGGAGCAGGAGGAGGAGGAGGACATGATAGTGTAAGTATCTCATAAAAGCAAAGCAAATAAGTCAGGTTCAGTCTTAGAAAACGTTTGTGAGGAATTTAGTAGAAAGGAGTGCCAAATGATCACAGCATGCGGAGGTTAATTAGGGTGTGGGCTCCATACTGCATTCTCTCAGCAGAGGGCGCTATCGCTCTATTCTTCTCAAAGACCGCCCTGTCTAACCTTCACAGTCCACAAAGCGGTAACTAAGAATGTGAGATGATAACGCTGTTGACTTGAGGGCCGGGACGGAAGATAAACTTAACAATTAAAACAATCACAGAGTTATACTACTGGGCAAACTTAACATAAATCATTTCAAATTGACCGGCATAGACGATGTTACACAATGACAATGAACCAAAAATGATTTCTGTCATACGGGTGGCTAACAAGCAAACAAGCATGTATAACGTTGTCAAAGAAGCAGGGTTAATAAGCAAACAGCGGTCTGTTGGGTTAAACAGCTACATGGCTGGAGCCAGCAACACTAAGACAGACAAGACTTATCATGACTAATACCTGAGTAGTTAAGAGCTGGAGCAGAAGCCCTTTGAGGCCGGAGAACTGGAAAACATAACAAGCTTTAAAAACACATGAATTTATTGGATAAATGACACGGCTGGTAGAGTTTCACCAGCATTGGAACAAATCATGACACAAAAAACGTGTATATTTTCCACGATAAACCAGGTTCCATATCCTTAATAATAGGGAATGGTTGACTCTCAATGTTGTTGCTTGGCTCCGTCATGACCATAAGCCACAAGCTTAACAGTATCTGGAAATATCAGTGTGTGTGGACTGTTACCATGGCAATGGACCATAATATCCGATCTTAGACCATAATTCAACTTACTATTAGATAAAGAATAGAATATTCTAACTATTGTACCCCAAGGGACACATTACATTTACCAAGGTTCAATTAGATGAAAATATTAAAAAAACAAGCTTATATTTTTGTGTACCTGCTGCTGGTAAAATCAATATTGACTCTGACTGCCGACAATCATGTCAACAGACACTTGCTTGCTAGTCATGACGTACAGCAGACTACATGGTGATTCTCGTTCTGTGGCTCATTGAATTGGAAACCATTGAAAAAGCTGCTACTGGCTGGGATTGCGAGACATCCATAGTTTGTTCTGCTTACTGTTGGAGGCAAAAGCAAGTCCTTTATTCTCATGACCACATGTTACACTGTGCAATCTGGTTCAAGGTGGCGAAGGCAAGTAAACACTGCTGAAACTAAACTTTACTCCCGAGCTTTCCTTCTGTGCTCATCCATGAAAAGGTCAGAGGGCACCGTGCTCTGTAGATGGGAGGGTTTCAGGCTCGGCGGCCACACCCTCGCTCTCCACAGTCCAGTGTGCAAAACTGTGTCGAGGCCTTGCCACATGGAGGGCTGTCCTGAATCAGTTGGGAGGGAGTGGAGGTGGATTGCGCAATGTAAAACGAGTTAAAACCTTACTAATTTCAATCAATATATATCTTTTGCTTGTAAATGCATTTGTACGTTTTTACAAAGATATCGTGATTCCCTAATAGCATATGCTAGAACATCACAGCTGGACAAGCCAAGGCACCTATCAGTATCCATGATGAGGTCTTTTATCTGCTTTAATTAGCTTTCGGTTATTAGCAAAAATCAAGAGGGGGTCTATTAAAAATACAAAAACATAATTATGTAAATAATAAACATCTCATTTGAAAATAATTTTTAAATTTTTTTTTATTTAAAGTGGCAATAAAGAGGTTTTTTGCTTTAACTTATCATTACAAAGTAAATATTGATTGCACAATGTAATAGCTAGTGAATAATAAAAAAAAACACCAGTGCTTAGATTGGTTCCCTGGAAACCTCGCTTCCACTTTGCAGTTCTGTCTGCCGCCGAGTTCGAGCTGCTCGGGAAATGAAGGCTCGATTTACGGTGCGTTGAGCATCGCTCAAACAAAAACAGCAAACGGAGAGCACTTTTGTTTTCCCCGAGTTACCAAAGAGTATCAGTGTAAGTCCTTGGAAGTTACTATCCCCAGTAGAGTGTATGGCCCGTGGTGGAAAACAACCCTAGTAACTGTGGGAAAACAAATGCAACTCTTGTGTTGTTGGTTGTTGCTAAGTTCTGAGGAAAAAGGGACACATTCTGGTTGTCCCTTTTCCCTCAGAACTTAGACAGAAGACATACAAAGACAGAAGGTCAAGGTTTACCTAGACTCTGATTGTGCACGTAGAGCTCCTTGATCCCCAGCTCCGTTAAAGATTTGTCCAGCGGCAACTCGTGGCGACTGATGCTGTCCTTCAGGAGCAGCACATGCGCAGGCTCAAACTCGCACTTGTCACACACGACTGGCACCAGAGCCTGTAGTGGCACAAACGGGTTGACCCGTACCACTGCCTTCTGGCTGCCGTGGTAGTTCACCATCAAACGCACTGTCTTCTGATGTAGAGAGGGGAGAATGGTGGAAGCATTAATGGGCGAACAGACGGGATGAGATAAAGGAGCACAGCACCGGGATTTCCTCTCCTTGCATTGAACAGCATCATAACAGGATAAAAAGATAAGCAACGTGAAGGTCCTCCGTTGGCTACATCTCTACCTCAGGCAAAAGGGGAAATAGGTCGGCCTTGATGGAAGAAATAAGGCAAAAAGAATCAAAAGCTCAATGACGGACCGAGTAGAGATCCGATTCATTTAGCATCGTAATGACAACCATCGTAATACCAACAGATGAATTTTGAACACGATAACCAAAGAGCAGACAGAGCATTACAGAGTAAGAACAAAAACATGTAAAACATGTGGAAAGGAGAGAAGCGGAGATAGAGGAAGACATCCAAACACGCAAAGACACGTCAACAATGAGTAACCTAAGGTTAGACTTTGGTTGCGGACAGAGAAAAAGGACCATTTAATAGACCAAAGATGATGATGTCTGTGTGCATGTGTGTGTGTGTGTGTGTGTGTATTTAGGTAGTAAAACTTAAGACATGACATAGAGTTCTATTATGGAGACAGAAGTGGCGCTCTGTGCAACGGTCTTCATCACTAAGTGTATAAAAAACACACTCTAGTCAAGTGCCTGAAATATTAAAAAAATGTCTCTTCTTGAGCAGGCTTCTGCCAAAAGGTAGTAACGTCCCCAGTAGAATAGTAAGACGTAGTACACGGGTCCTCCGTTTATCTTACAGTTGAGTGAAGTGTTTTTTTTACTATGGGGAGTGTGTGTAGTTCTGTTCTTTAAGTGTGTGGTCCACTAACAGAGGCAGGCGATGACATACAGTCATGTATCTATATGCACCTTGATGGAGGTATAGTAACACTTCATCACAATCAAATAGAATCATGGCAATGCATCAACCTTGTATTGTATGGTTTTGAAATGTCTTTTTTTTACGTTTATGTCCACCCCGTTTATATGAATGAGGGTAAATTGTATATTGCAATCCCCTCTAAATGTCACGTTAAGACTGCATTCATCGGTGTAGACAGATAAAACAGAGAAGAGGGATTACGGAGAGCAGTCAGTCTGAAAACAGTGTCAGTCTCTGGCCTGAGGCCTGGCGGGGTCAAAGGGAGAGAGAGCAGCCAGTGAGCCCTGAGAAGAGCAGAGAAATAATGCATGGTAACTAAAGGTAAGTCACTCATCAAATATTCAAACTGTAGGAGGAGAGCAGAGAAAAAAGGGAGAGACAAAGAGACTAATGCTCGGGAGAAATAAGTTCAGATAGGCAAGTGAGTTGGAAAGAAAACGATGACAACGAGACCGGTGATGAAGACGAAAAAAAAGGCACACTTAGACTGAAGAACCAGTGCGTAAGAACTGACTCCAATGTCATGCGAAGCCAGTTGATCCCAATAGGCTTCCTACCTTAGCATGGGCCCTTACAGGTTTCACTGGCCTTGCCTTCTGCCAGCCGTCAGAGGTAAAAGGTAGAGAGAGGAGGGAGGAACTTTACATTGGGCAACGGGGTGAGGAGCTGTGCAGACTGCATTGTCACATTAAGAGCTTTTTCTTACTTGCCATTCTAGACGACATTAATCCAAACCACCAAAACAAAAACATGGATTGTTTAAGAGTGTATTTTTTATTCATTGTTATTATGTAAACTATTCTTATTTAATTTGCTGTAATTTGTTACCGTATCAGATGTCACTGTCTCAAAGCCCACAGGAATCCATGCCAAGCCAAACTAAACCTAATTCCAACAGGTTTTATATCTGTATAAAATCCTAAATATGAAAAAGCACAGGGCAAAAAAAGAAAGTACACATAACGCCATCAGGCTCCGCGGTAACTCACCTCTGGCACTTTGGGCGCCGGTCTGCGCACCACTCTCTCCTCCCAGACTTTCTCCTTGATGAGGACACAGGCCACGTCGAGGGAGCCCAGCAGAGCGTTGGGCTTGAACCCCAAAGAGTGGCCCTCGGGCGACAGCAGCTCCAGGGTGTGCAGTGCTGGATTCAGATGGTGGCGGCTACACAACTCGACCAGCAGGTCCATCAGCGCCTTACTGAGGGAGGGAGGGAGGGAGGGCGAGACAGAAAGTGAAAGAGAGGAGGGGGGTTTGGAAGAAAGAACCACAGGAGGAGATGGGAAGGAGGGAGAATAAAAGGGAGGCTTACAAAGACTAACTTAGTTTGAGCTCTGCTAAAGGGAATAGTAATCCCTTCATATGTATGTATAAAAGACACTCAGAACTAATGCACTGAGAAAGAATTGGTAATTAATAGACAAAATACAAAAATATACGATATTAAACACTGAGCTGTTTAAACAGACCTACTGTAGATTGAATGGCCAAAGCGCGGATTTTGACATGACGATTCCTCCTGTATGAATATTTCTTGATCATGTTGGGACTAATGCGACTTGAAAATGTACCTAACCATTATGAAAACCCATAAAATCCAGTCCCTATGATAACAATAGAACAAACAGCCAAAAAAAACACAAGAGAAGCTCTTGCTCGTTGCTTTGTGTGCCTGTTTGTGTGTCCGGTGCAGCTGATGAGGAGGCCTGCAGTACGACCTGTCAATCCTCAGAGAAAGAAACCAGGAGGACAGTCTCCAAGGTTTTCTGGGAACGGCCGGATCCGATGACAGAACCGAGAGAGCTACCACTACAAAGGACGCCATTGACAATCACTAAAACGACAATCCGCTATCAACAGACCCAGTGTCCTGTGTTACTGAGTGCTCTTTAAGATGATTTTGAAGATTGTGTGTTCATCAAAAACAAAGTCGCAACACAATCACTATCCAAAGGGAACGGTCATGTGCGGTATTAAATATGTTACAGTTAACCTGTCGCCTAGCATTGTTCCTTCTTACTGAACTCGAGTTTAACTGTAGTCTGCATCATTTGATTTTCCAATCACGGTAAGAGAAAGACCGAATAAATAATAATAATTCTCTGCATCTTGAAGTTGTTATTGCTGTTTGGGAGAACTGTATAGCATAAAAATACAACATTAGTGTACTTATATAATGAGATCTGCAGTAGTATCAGTTATCTATGACACATGTGTATTTATGAACCCTTTGCCATATTTTACGACCACATGAACTACCACAGCATCAGGCTTAGATTTTGTTACGCAGCCTGTTCCTTTCCCCAAAATGATCTAAAATAAAGTTGCAATACTAACCACAACCTTTAGAAATGGTTTTAACAGGCAGTTGGAAAAGTGCCACATGTTGAAGTAAAGAAAGTTCCCTTCAATAATAATAAAACTATACTAAATACTTACTTCTAGTCAGAGGTAGCACATTGGCATCTACTAGCCTAAAGGTTGCCTATGGTTATCAAAAGAGCATCGTGTTGTTCTGTACTAAGGAGGCATGCCTGATTTTCTGCCCCAAATGAGAGAACCTCATTAGGGACAGAGGGCATTAACAGGACGGCCTTCATTCGGCAACTCTCTGGGACAATGCTTGTGCTGGGACTGGGAATAGGACCCCTTGTCAAGGCCCCATTGGCACAGCAACAAACACAGACCTAGACCAGACAAACGAGTCCCACGCTGTTTGTCTGGTCAGCATACAGGGGTGATACCACGAGGTTCAATGTGTCCTTGCGTGCCCCTCTCTGCCCCTCTCACCTGCCGTCCTCGGTGACCGAAGTCCGGTTTCCCTGTGGTAGTGTTAGCTGTAAATCCACAGTGGGCCTCTGCATGTTCTCCTTGGCGTCCATGCCTGAAGTCCTTCCCCCATCAGGTACAGCGTTTCTAAAGATGTTGCGTGGGGCGGGTAGAGGGGCCTGAGGCGGAGGTGGGGCACGTGGCTTCATTCTCTTCCTGGGACATGACAATGGCAGAGATACACAGAGGGCAATGTTATGCACTTCTGGGTGTTTGTAGTAGTTTCCTAGCTTTCCATGTGGGACTTTAGTACAAGAAAAGGGTATTCATTTCACATGTCGTACATCAATTAAGTCAACAATCAATTGTTTCTTTAGCAAAACACCTTTATTCATCTGATCCAATTGTTACCACATTCGGAGTCACTTTTATTCATTCTTGTTATTAAAACAAATGAAATGACGTAGATCTTTTTTTTTTTTTTGTTCTCGAGTCCGGTCTCAGTTGCACAGCACAGCAGCTTAAGGAACGCAACCCACCGCCGCCTCCTCGGGGAGCAGCCTGAATACCAACGACTGTGTTCTGTCTCTCTGTTTTTCCGCTTGCTCCACAACATCTCTCTTCACTACGATTACTAAACGCTCCACAGATATGCTGAGCTGATGCTTTTTTGGTTGTCAAGATGACCCGCCCCTGAGCAGCTGCTTATTCAATCTGGTCCTAGCAAATAATTGATTAATTCATAATAACATCCTCTATATTCACACTCCTAAGCACTCTTCAGAAAACACTGTACAGTCATGTACTGTCTGCTTTCAAAAAGCTTTTAGTTTAACACAAACAACATCCTTTTATCGAATCTTATTCCATATCTGTGCAGATTATTTAAAGAAATACTCGACAAGTAATACTCAAATGTGGACATTAGGTTGACTGTCGTTGACTGACACCATCCGATAACATTTTAATCTATCTGTTGTGGTTATACAATAGTTATATCCTACGTATGTGATTAGCTCAGATGCACACAATGATTTATTAGCTCCACGAAAACAATAAAACAATAAAAAGCGCAAACCACATTCACACCACAACTCCTGCTGATGGAGAGGGGGCAGATGTCAATGACATGCTGCTATCCGCCCATTTGACCTCGGCTCGACATCAACTGTACTTCGCCTGACAGACACAGCTGATTAGACATGAATTCGAGCACTTCTTTCTGCAAACGATGACAAAGTGCTTTTCTATAGCACGCATTTCAGCACGCTGTCTGTCTGTGACCACAGCACAAATATTAGCCCGAGATAACAACAACAAAAAACATCCCACTCACGTCAAAAAACAATCCTTGTGTTGATTAAGTGTTCCAGAAAGTGTTGTATATATATATATATATATATATATATATATATATATATATATATACATATATATATATATGTGTGTGTGTCAGGCTGTTTAGAAACCCAGCTCAAAGGAAGAGGCGCACTCTCAGAGATGATGGTGTGTCTCAGATCCAGTGGTGTATTAATCCAGTGTCCTTCATGGTTGCTCCTGCCCAGTTTAAAAGGCGAGGAGAGCGCAGTGAATGAAGAATGCATGTGACATAGCACAGTGAGCGGACTCTAACCTGGACAAAGTTAACCATTGACAGCCGAGTCAACCCATAGTGTCATTGACTCATTATGCAATGTAGAAAGGTTTTTTTAAGCGGACGCATCACAGGGGTGTCGGACCTTGCCGCGTGGTTTGACAGCGCGGATCATCATCTGGTCACGAGTGTAAACACAGTGCGGATCATTTCTAATCGCGAAAACTGCAAGGTGCTCTGACTAAAAGGGCATTTTAAAACCAACAGAGAAGGAAATGAGCAGCTTAGAGACCTGTAAATGTGTGGGAAATGTTTGTATTTTTCTGCTCAGTCTTTAAAAGTAAACAGAACCGGGGCTCTGTGAAAACTGAGAACTGGGCCCCGGCCAAGCTTAACACAGTCAGCTAGTATCCTACTCTCCCTTTAGCCTGCGGTGAGTCTCACCATAGCATTTCCCTCTTTCTCTCTCTCTCTCTCGCTCTCTTTCTCTCTCGCAAGCACAAAGACTCCTTTAGGAAAAGCCTCGTCTCCCACAGAGTAAGGATGAGCGAGCGTAAACGGAGAGAGAAAGAGTGAGGGAGCAAAGGAGAAGCAGGGAACGAAGGCAGGAAACCCTGCTCCGGCACAGGGGGGCAGTAAGTGTTGAGCTGCAACAGGGACTGAGTTACAAATGAGCTCTCTCTCTCTCACACACACACACACACACACACACACACGGTTGCTAATGGGCCTCTCAGAACCACTCAGTTATTTTCACTTGACTAAACACCATTAACAAGGATATATTTCTTTCACTGTCCTCTTTTAACTCTTTTTAGAAGTGTTTATGGCACTGAAATTAACAAAAAGATGCTGAGTTCATCTCAAACTGCCAAAGGTGCAGTAGACTCACGTGGTCTAAAATCATCCAGGACAACATGTGAGCAGCTATAAAACAAAGTGAACAGAGAGCACCTACTGTATATGGACTGAGGAGGCAGGTCACCTGGATACATAATATGAAATTGATTTATGATCTAGCAGTGACACATGCTTGATTCATGACATCTATGTAATTCTTAATAGCATAAACTACAGCTAGATCCTACAAATAAAATACAGTGTAAAATTATTGAAATCCGATATACGGCGTAAAACAAGATGAATAATCTGACTAGGTGTTTGTTGATCTTTTGCTTCTTGTCAACATGGCATAAATCAATTATACCGTACCTCTGTAGGTAGACCTGTACGCAGCCAAACAGTCATCCTATGTTGCTGTCTGTCTGATTGCCTCTTTAACAGATTAGTCTGAGTGTCTGCATGTCTGTGTGTGTGTGTGTGTGTGTGTGTGTGTGTGTGTGTGTGTGTTTATGTAAGTGCATTTACAGTAAGTGCATGTACGTGAGGCTACCTCCTTCCTGACCCAAATACAACCACGCTCTCTCCTTATGAAGTCACCTGGGATGAATCAAGCCTGGATGTGAGAGAAGGACAGTGTTGGTGCAAAAGTACAGATCAGTGTGAAAATAGGACAAAAATGAAAACTACACACATTTAAAAAACTGCCCCCACCGAGATGGAAAACGTATCAGATGGTTGCAGAGCGTATGCAAAAAAAAGGAAATGCCCCTCAAATTACAGGTTCGGCACTGCAAACACAATGCAAATCCGTGAACGTCACACACGGATTACTATTGTTAGTTGACAAGTTAAATTACATAACAGTGCTCAGACACACTGGAGACTAGCTTCACCATTTTGCTGGGGGGGGGGGGGGGGGGGAGGCGAAAGACTGTCAGTGACTGTATTTATTCCAGCCATAGAAATAATGGAAAATATTAGTTTATGCTCAGAACTGTGCTCGGTCAGCATCACCCCCCCACCACAACATGTTCCATTTAAAAGGGGTCTGCTTCTTTGTTGAAAAATATATTCTGCTATGTCCACTTGTCTACTAATATTCTCTTGAGCCTTAAAACTAATGCTCTAGATTACATTTAATTAGTATGAGTTTATGATATGTCATTAACTCCAGCAAGGAAAAGCCCAAATGGTAAAACGGTGAGTAAGTCTGTTACTGAGACCTACAATGCAATGGTACAAAGTGCTAGACAGAGGCAGACAGACAGACTGGGCCACTCTAAACAACAACGTCTTGCTGTGGAAGCGAGGAAATCATACTCTGAATTAAGGCAGCAGACAGAGCCACACTCGTGAAGTCAGAAAGTCAGCCACACGTGTCCCAAGTCAGAGACATGGACATCCAGTCAGTGTGTCTCTTCAGTGCGAGACAATAGGATCACTACAACAAAGAGCCACTATCCTCTAATAAAGACAACCAACTGGGAATAAAGTAGATTGGCCGAAAAACACAACACCGACTGACCTACATACCCCGTGACACACTTTTTTGCATTCTGAGAATATAAACAATGGACGAACCCAAATCTCTGTGACGTGGAATAAAGGATTGATGTAAAAAAAAAAAAAAATGCATACAGCCTTTGAGTAATATACATATTTCTATTGTACTGACAAGTAAAAAAAGACCAAAGGCTGGCCGTTTTCAACGCACACAAACAGAGGCCACATTGTTACCTGACCTTTTCTTAAAGCAAGGAGGAGGTCGGCGTTAGAGATCTGTTCGGTCAGGTCAAACAGATCTCCAGCTAAGTAGTCAGAGCAGATTAAATACCTAAAACATTGTAGTTGGCCTTGTGGAAGTTTACTGATTATCTAGAATAAGATATTATTCTGTTTTTTGAAGCACAATAATGTTTAAGTAGCTCTACATATCAATCTATCATTTCCTATAAATGGCTTTAAAGACGGTTTGAGAAGGAAAAGGCGTCAGTAGCTCAGTTGGTAGAGGAGGTTGGCTATCAATAGCAAGGTTGGTGGTTGGATGGCAGTAAACGTTGATCCCTGACCTCAGTCCCTGAGCTCGACCCATCCTTGAGTAAGCCATTGAACCTAAAAGTTAAATAATAGCAATGTCAAAGTATAGCATTCGGCAGCTCGGGAGAGTAAAACGTATTCAAAACAACACTGCAAAATAAATTTGACTTGCTCTACTTGTAAATTGTAAAAAAAAAGAAAAAGAAGATCATACCTTAAAAAAAACATAGAATATGAATTTGGAGACACATCAGTAGAAACATCAACAAAGTAAGCACACTTTATACTTGAGTGCCACTTCAAGACCGCACCCAACCCTTGAGTTTCCGATTGGACACAGTGTGAATGATACACATCCCGGACCCAGAGTCCCCTGACACTCACAGTCCTGCTGCCTTGCCAGCATACCCCTCTAGTGTCACGGTGTGCCCATGGCAACCTATATTTATACTACTTGACTGCGTAAGAGTGCAGACCGCAGTTTAGTAGCAGCTGTCGATTTTGGGGGAAATGCACACAAGTGATCCAGAGAAAAGAGAAGCAGAAATGAGAAGGGACAAAAAGCAAGGGAGATACAGAAAGAGAGAACAAGCTGCTTTGAGTGTTGTGTACTGTATTGGTCGTATTGGAGACATATGAGCCCAGTAAAGCATTTGTGTACAGTTGCTATGGCACTCAACTTCCTAATTCAGCAGATGCCTTGTTGCTCATATTACCAGCCATGTGGATACAAACATTTTTTTTAAAACACCCCACGGCAATGCAGAGGGAAGTGGCTCGATGGCGATGATACTCTGACCCTCTTTATTCACACTACAGAGGTGGTTCAACGCGACCTTGCCACATGGGCAAGACACTTAACCTCCAAAATTGCTCAAGCAAGTACAGGTCCATTTACCATTAGTAAACACAAATGGTTTTACAATAACTAAACAAACAATCCTCTAAAATCAATAAAGCTCCTATATTTATACCGGTCAACAACAGTTTGTCCTAACGCCTCATTCTACATACCAAAAGACCCCGAATCAAAATACCAATGCAATGTGGCAACCCCTGGTACTGAAGGGTGAAGTGGGAGTGACCAGAACTCAGTAAAGCTTATATCCCTGTTCAAAACAACTGGACGGGAGGTGCATTTTCTTTTTTAATTATAAAAGTAATGCATACTTAAGGGCGTGGCCGCTTTGAGTTACAGACGGGTGCCTTTTCAAAAAGCTATTTTTGTATATTCATGTTTCAATTAAATACTTACTCTCATTCAAGGTTGGTTTTTTTGGTGCAAAATGAGCAAAACTGTATAATTGTATCAAGTGAAATTGACACATTTGTTAATTGCTGTGAACTGACAGAAAGTGATCTTCATATACAGTAAGTTCCCCCAAAGTATTTCACATGAGATTTTCAGAGAAATTGTGGTTACAAGTGCTCGTTATTGTCAATTTAGAAGACGTCATTGTGTATCACAGTATTTTGTCGTGATATGATTACACTGAAAGACAATACATGGCTACTGCCATGTTTATACTCTGGTCCCAGCATTTAAAATAATAATAGTCCCCGTTTAACCTGATTATAAAGCGAAGACTATTAATACAACCAGGTCAGAGCAAAGCACAATCTGCTCAAGCCAGTAACAGTAACATAATAACCCTGGGGAGATAATAAAATAAAAAAAGACAACGCCACACCTCGGGTGCCTAATGAATTGTTACTCTTTGGGATCAATTAGGTTGCTTACACTCCTTACAGTTATTCGAGGGGTTTACGTTAATGAATTACAATGACCTCGGATTAGGTCATCGACCGGTGATCCAGGAGTGTCTGTTTCACACCTACTTAAAGGAGAGAAATCCACTTACTGTAACATCATCCTGCCCTCCTCTCGTGACACATGTGGTCAACGTGTCCTCTTGTGACCACTGACACATATTCCGAGGCAACAATAATTCTCCATAAATAGGAGCAGGAAGCCAGAAAGCTTCTCTGTCTCAACAACTGCAAGAAAAAAAGCATCTTTCCTTTGGAGACCTTACTTGACTAGTAATCACATTCCTGTTGACCTTTGCCAACAAGTATTCCCATTCTTTCTTTAGCATGTCAGTTGTTTCAAGACTCTCTACACTTAATTAATTTCAGCCCATATTTATCAGTTGAGCTCCTTGACCTTTGATCCTCTGACTTTTCAAATCAAATCAGCGTCAATGTCAAAGCCAGATCCCGGCGTCCTGGTGCTTTCCTTATTGATGCATGTACTCTAATCACACACGGGGAGATAAATAAATCAAACGGTAGAGTCGCGTTATGTATTTTTACATTGTACGTATTTGTTTTTGTAGGCGCAAACGCGATATGAGATGTCAAGCAGACATCAAGCTTGTGGATGGCCCACAGCTGAGGAGGAACAGAGGGGAAAGGGAAGGAGCGATAATGACGGTTGGTGAGAGGGAGGGATGAGAGAATCTCAGGTGGCACGAAGCCCCACGTGGCAACAAGAAAGGGAATAGAAAAAGGACAGATGGGCGGAGTCCAACATCAGAGAAGAAAAGGAAGGAGAGGTGGAATGTAGAGGCAGAACAGCAGGAAATAATAATTAGTCTGTTCCCTATTCCCTAAGCTGCATGTTCAATTAGAGAGAGCTCTTGCGAGGGAAACAAGAAGAGAAACGCTTGTGTTACAGATCTGCAGCTTTAAAGCTCCCTTTGATGATGAAGAAAAATACAAATCAGTTTAAAAGCTACACAGTAAAACCATTTAAAGTATCTCTAATGAGGTCCTAACTAATGAATACAGTTTTTGCAACTACAATTTATATATTTGTGTGCATGTCATAAGATCGCTCGCTTACCATACCAGCAAGTAATGGGGAAGATATTTTTAGCCACAACACTTTTAGACAGCCGTGCCACACCTGTTGCTGCATACTGACAAGGTGGCAGCGTTTGCACTGCGTTTCCTCTCTAATCGAGACGGCGGCGCTGTTAGAGGGTTACACAACCATCACAGCCTGTGCAGTAGAAAGTGCACTCCTCCACCTCAGCCTTATCGGGCGATACTGCCTCTGTGGCGCGTCAGCTGGCGTTAGAGGAGTCTGTCCAGTCTGCGAACGGACACACACACACACACGCACACACACACACTCTGACAAACCCCACATACCACAATGACTAACATATGACTGCGGGCTTCCAGAAATAAATCTCTGAGCGGCCCATAACAGCTGCCGAACAGTACGACGGATACACTGTACAACAGATACTTGAGAGCGATACACAAGCAGGCCTACTTTGTTGTTAAGGGTGGTCTGCCAATGTTTTCTTTCACCAAGGACAGCGGTTGGCAGACAGCAAAAAAAAAAAAAGGTGAGACACCGGAGTGCGGGCCTAAGGAGAACAACAATCTATAAAGACAGCCAGTCTCGATGCCTCAAATGTTTCCGATGTATCACGGCATGGCTTTCATGGAGTGAATGCGTTCAAAGCCGGGCCGCTTTGATTTGTGCACAGACGAAAGGAGCCCTTATGTAATCCTCCTGTGCCTGTCCCTATAACGAACTCCTACTTAGAGCATTAACCACACTAGACTGTGCCGTGAGTGTTAATTACATACACACACACAGACGGCCTGTTCTTATTGCATGGGAATAAGGGTGGCACCTTTCGGCAGTTAATTAAAGAGAAGTGAACTACTTAATCTTGTGTGTTCGGAGGAATAAATCATACATGGGGCGATCGAAAGCTTCGCCAATCAGTCCCGTGCTATATTTCTGCCACACACCGAATCAACCTTCTATCCGCACAGAACAAGCTTGTGGAAACATTGCATCCACACCCTCTCTATGTATAACAAGGATGCTCGATATAGCAGATATTACCAGATACATACTGTACCGCGTAGCCTCAAATACTCTCTCTCTCTCTCTCTCTCTCGCCTATCTCAGTTTTCACAGGAGTATAATTTACCCGATCCTAAAAATAACCCTATATACATCCAGATGTGACCACATCACCACTAAAACACGTCCCTCTTTTCCAAAAGCAAATACAGTACAGCCTTCATGTGAGAGAGAAGAAAGAGAAAGAAAATAAAAGATGGAGCTCCCTTCGTCAGCAGGGCTGAGCTCGAGGCCGACCACATTGACCACAATCTTCTAGTCGACATGCTTGTTGTGGGTGGGGAGCTTGTGCACCCTGCATCCGTCTCGAAAATCTCCCCGTCGTCCGAGACCACGGCAGGAAGAGAAACAGCACCAAGGGATTACGTTATCTGACAAACACATCGTCTCTCTCTCTCTCTGAGAGTGTATGAAGAAACGCCGCGGATCGACAGACACACATGGCATTCAAACGCCGTGCGGAGGGGGAAGACTGACATTTCAGTCCAGTGGGCACAGCTTCAAATGAGTGTGCGTTTACACCGCGGTGAGCAGCTGGTGTGGATGCGCGGTGCTCATGAGTGCGCGCCAGCAAACAGGGCAGTTGGTGGACAGTAATTATCTCTGGGTGTGTGCTAAGCGGAGGACAGTTATTTTGTAATCCCATACTGTATTTATCTGTGAAATCTGCCAGCTTTGTCATGTGGGTAAGTTTTAAAACTGAATAGAAACCGAAGGGATGCTAACACAAACACAAAGACGCATTTCACATCAAATGTGCGACCTCCCAACGGTCGAGGCAGCACACAATCAGGATGTAGAGAGCGCCGAGGCTTTTTAAATGATCTATTCCTTGCACTTCATGGGGCCCTTTGAGGAAGCCTTGCTTGGTGACGGGTGGCAACAAATGTGTTTGTCTACACCAGGAGGTTAGTGGTTGAGCATCACTGGGGGCTGAGCCATGTGACCAAAGTGAACTCGCACTAAACACGAGGTTCAGACGTCACTCGTGGTCGCGTCTCCAGAAAAAGACGAACAGGAAAAAAGAAAAAAAGGTCTGTTTCGTGAAATACTTATTTAGAGTGAATTTAGAGTTTATTCGAGCAGTTCCCTCTTAATTCTCCCGTTGTTTATATCGGTTGCTTCCTTATTGCTCTTGTGGGACTGGATAATAAAATGTAGAGCGTTTAACAAAACCACATTAATCAGAGGCTTCTGGACTTGATGCTCGCTCAACACACAAACAAGCATTTAGGCAGACAGGCGCATCATCACCAGATCCAGACATAGTAGAAGACGATGGAGTATGCTGCAGACTTTAAGGGAGAGGAATAGAACTGCTACTGTAGTGACCATACACGATGCTCCAACTCACACCAAAGGACCAAACATGTACTCAGGTTCAAGTCAAAGGGGTTTCATATCTTGATGACATTAATTGGGAGGCAAGCTGCCAGACTATGGGCCAGATTTGGGATGATTTTATGATCTCAATGCACACTGAGCAATATACTCTTTTAGTCTCTGGGAAATGAGGAAGTCGCCTTTTGTTTTCCATGCTTCATGACAGGCGTATAAAGCTCAGCGCTAAGGCTTATTTCAGGCTTCCTTTTCACCACTCCTGAAGTACGCACTCAGGCTTTCCAAACACTGACACACACACACACACACACACACACACACACATCTTAAACAGAGTGTGTGTGTGTGTGTGTGTGGTGTTTGTGAGCATAAGACATGTTCATTTAGTGTTTATGAGCTGAGTTTCATTAGGACAGGGCTATACAGTAAAGTAGCTACTCCCCGTGTGATGACGAAAGAGAGATCACGACACAAAGGGTGTTGTCATGGTAATTTATATGGACAGAAATGTCAAACACCGACCGGATAAAAGAGGCATTTGGGGTCCACTGCCAGCCGACTCTGTGACCAGTCTACTTTGTTATTTGGCCAAAAAGCTCTCGAATGTCTGAAATCACAGTGTTTAGGAGTATCTGGTTAAAGATGACCTTTACTTGAAAGATCAGAGGCGAAACAGACCGAACCTTAATCGAACTTATCGACACTCTTACTGCTTCACACCCTGCTCCTGTTGCCAGTGAAGAACACCCTTGTTTTACGGTCTATCAGGTGCCGTTTAGCCTTCAACCACACACCTACTGTGGGACGGAGGAGTTTAAAGCGTCCCGAGGAGATGATGCATGATGGTTAAGGAGGTGTGAGTCCTCTAACACGACAGCAGGACAGACAGAAAGCCCATCTTTAAACAATAATTACAAGGCGGACTTACTAATGTATGAAGTCAGCACCTTAGTACACAGCTATTATCGGAGGTAGCATACAATTATGCTGATGCAGGGTCATACTTGGTCAGTGAGCGACTCACAAAAGGCATCACAACTCTAGCTGGAAATTTGTTACAGATTAGTTAATTGCAATAACAAATTCTTCTTTTTTTTTAAACGAGGACATGAAAGGCTATAGTGCAAAATGTTGTCTCATAGCCTTCTATCAATAAGAAATCATGAAAAGAAAACATTGTACTTGTCTGTATCACAATGACATCTGAAAGGCCAAGAGACCTCCACAAATGAGTAGCAACCTAATTTATGCACACTGTTGTTGTTGTTATTTGTTGTTGTCATCAAGCTGTGTTTCTCATATATAATCCCAACAGCACGTTGTAAAAAAAAAGAAGATGAATAAATATCACGTGGGCCGAAACAAAACGACACAATTAAAAACCACATTGTGGACAGCACGGGCGTTGCTGCTTTTGTTGTTGTTGTTGTTGTTGTTGTTGTTGTTGTTGTCGTTGTTGTCCCGCAAGCAAATAAAAGGCCACGCCATGGCTTCTCTTCTCCAGAGCGGCTCGCGCTGGTTGTCTGATCTAGAACAGTCTACGTGTTGTCAGACCGGGCCGCCTTTCAAGTGTCGGTCATGGCGCGCCTGCTCAATGGAGGCCGAGTGGACTCATTCCTCTCGCGGCTTAATTAAACTGACATTACTGTTATCAAGACAACGCGTAATGGTTACTTGTAAAACAAAAAAAAATATATATATATATATATATATAATTTTAAAAAAACACGAGAAACTTGGTATTGAGAACACCTGTAATAGTGATAAATGATGCTTCTGCACATCGTTTATCACACGCGTAATTCAGAAGGAGACAAATGTAGCGTTTTATTTGCGCACATCTTTTTAGAGGCCACTCCTCTCGAGGTTAAATAAGATTAATTATCGAGAAAGTTCGTTCATAAGTTGTGTAAACTGTCAGAGGGAGAATATAAACGTCATGTTTTATATATATATATATATATATTTTAAGGACTTACCCTGAAGGCGGTTTCGAGGACTCGGTCATTGCAGTGATTACGGTCCAACTCGAGCTGGGCTCCGGAGATCTGTCGCTCCTTAGACCCGTCGGACATCCATCAACCTGCGAGTTAGCACAGCGAACCGAGATTTATTTGCTGCAAAAAACAAATACTGCGACTTTTTTTTTTTAATGTTAACAAAAAAAAACTACTTTGTCTTTTCTGTCACAGGTCCAAAACAAAGTGACAGTGCGCCCGAAGTGACAGTCCAATGGGACCCGGAGCACAAAGACCGCAAAGGGACCGCTGACTTGTGCGCGAGAACCGATAAATGGGACACGTTCAGTGTTTTTAGGGCCAACTCACTGTCGTCAGAAGGCTCCTACGGACTCGGGGTTAGTTGTCAAATCCACTTGATATAATCTTCGTGGTCCCTCCGGCTGACTTTCCCCTCGAGCAGTCAAGACAACCGAATTACCGAGTTACACTTCCGGTCAGTTTCAAAATAAGAGTTCATGAAAGGTAACTAGTAACTTTTTTTTCCTCCTGTTTTTACCTCTTGTATATGAGAAGCGCCCGTATAAAAATGAAAACAGTTCTATTTGACAACTGAAAGTATTTTATCTGCACTCTTCGCTTTTAACATAATAAATGAATGATTATTTTTGATGGAATGATTTTATTTGCCTTTTTGCAATTGTATGCAGCTGTAAAGCACTTTGAATTGCCTTGTGTACGAATTGTGCTCTATAAATAAACTTGCCTTCCCTTGCCTATACTGTACGTATGAGTACAACATTATTAAAAGGTGCACCGATAGGGTGCGAATTACATCTGTGAGACGAAATATTCTACCTAATCCATTTATTTTACATAACGTCATCCGTGTATACACAACATGCAACGAGACAGTGCCACGGGACTTCCTGTATGTTGCTTGCTGCGTCTGTCTAACTTAGTGCAGCTCTCTCCAGAGCGCCTTCGTCAGCATATCGCACGTCAATCATCCTCATTGGGAATTCACTGAGCGGCAGCTGGAGAGCGACGGGCCGGAGTAGAGATCACACACGGTCCACGACGAAGACACACACACACACACACACACACACACACACACAATGAAAGTCAATGACATTAGGCTTCAGAGAAAATATAGCGGTACGCCTCTGAGTTAAAATAGTTTGCAGTCGTCATTGCTAGACTTATCATAAAGGCAGTAGTAGTAACATCGACGTTGTTGCACGTTAATGCCTATGCGACCTAACGTGCAATAACGTCGATGTTACTATTTCTGCAGATACGGGACAACAACAAGTTTTGAGTCGCAATTTAGCTTCCACACATAATGTCTCATTACGTTTCCATGATGAGAATTCAAATTATTTCTCCCAGCATGCTTTGTGCTCCCTGCACAACTGCGGTATGATTCTTCACCACAAGGGGTCGCTCATAGACCACTCTCCCCATTTTTCTATGCTGCAAATCCATCTGATCTGGTGCTTCACACAGGGTCCGTTAAAGAACAGTCAGGGCTGGAAAAGCATTACTTTAACAATAAGAATAAGAAGAATATGAATATAAAAAAAGAATGTCTTCATAACAACAGCAACTGTGCAATATGTAGCCTAAAAAATGGCTATAATGGCTAACTATAATCAGTTGGTAACCACATGCTTTGTTCTGATGTGCCAGTATTTTGTGGTTGGACTACATATCGAGCATGTGTTGTGATCTGTAGGCTCCTGATAAGGATCTTGAAGTCACTGTTAAAAGACGCACAGGAAATAACAGCTGAACTTCTCTTTCTGTGCCAGTCATTAATACAAACAGATAGTTGGTTCTTACATATTCATACATTTGAGGACATCGGGTCCATAAAGATCCATACAGAGCAATAAAGAGCCCTGGCGAGCATCCACCGACGACACCTGACAGGACAAGACGAGACATCACTGAGATACCATCATGTCAGGTGAATGTACGTTGACAACTCTACACGTTTTACATGATGTAGCCAATATGTGGATCATTGTAATGTTATTGTATTTGAAGAAATATTTGTGTGCGATCAATTTTAATGCCTGAGCCTTAATACACTGCTGTCAGTTTTATGTCAATTTTACACTGTAATGCAGTACGCTTCATTTATTTGCGTTTACATTGAGAGATGCATTGCAGATATAAAAAGGTGGCGTAAAAGACTGGAGGAAATTCTGCTAATTTATTTGGGGACTTCAATGAGATCTCCTGCGACCCATCTGTGGGTCCCGACCCAGTCTTTGACTGCTTTATACTAAATGTATTTGTCAAATACATATAGCCTTCAAACATTAATCAAATAAGGCAGACAAAATAACAGTTCAAAGGAAATAGGTCTAAAATAATGATATATATGGAATACATGTATGATGATGGAAAGTAAGCAAGTTGATTGTTAATAGGTACATAGAACCTTATATGAGGAACTTAGCATGGTATTGGGTTTTAATAGTTGTCTCTATCTTTTGTAAATACATAGTTTGTAAATTGCCTATTTAGACCAGCAGGGGGCATAATAACGTTTGGTTTTGTTTGAAGATAGATTTGGTTTATTTTAATTTTATTCATTTGGTTTCATATCCATCTTATGATATTCATCATGAGATTTCTGCCTTCACACCCACACAGGGGAGGAGGGATCTTTGTTTGTGGTGCTCACAGCATTGAAAAAAAAAATCGATATCAGCTTTCATTTGAACTACTTTAAACAGAACAACAACAAAATAGTCCCAATGAAAATGGTTGAGATGATGTAGTTACAGTTCCATCCATATACAGCCAGTTTACATGCAAACTGGCATGTGTTAATTGAGGCTGTGTATTATATCCTTATATGCGGGGATTCAATCTAAAATAAGGTTAGATGTTGTAAATTATATATATATATATATATATATATATATATATATATATATATATATATATTCTTACATCGTTGTCTGCAGATGGAGAAAATGTCACCACACCTGATTATGGACCCTATGATGGCAGTCCTTGCAGCATCACCGATCTGAAGGATTTCAACCGGGTCTTTCTGCCCACTATCTATAGTTTGGTGTTCGTCCTCGGCATCATAGGTACGTGTGTGTGCGTTTGTGACACCGACTCAGTGAGCGAGGCCATTTCTCCACATAATAAACCCTTTTGCACAATAATCTGGAATATTAAACCACGTCTTCCTCCCTCTCCCCCAAAAGGCAACGGTTTAGTGGTTGCCGTCCTGGTGAAGCACCGCAACCGGACCAACTTTACAGACATCTGCCTCTTCAACCTGGCCGTCTCCGACCTGGTCTTCATCCTCACGTTGCCCTTCTACTTCCACTACTCCGTGGTCGGCCAGTGGCTTTTGGGAGACTTCATGTGCCGCTTCGCCTCTGGCTGCCACTCCACCGGCTTCTTCGGCAGCGTCTTCTTCATGGTCGCCATGACGCTGGACCGCTACGTGGTCATCATGCACGCCCACAAGGTGGCCCACTATCGCACCCTGAGGGCGGGCGTCGCGGTGAGCGCGTGTGTCTGGACGCTGAGCGCGTGCGTCTCTCTGCCCTCCGTTCTCTTCACCAGGGTGACGAATGACTCTTACGGGGTGCACTGTTACTTCGAGCCGGAGAACGACGCCTGGAAGCTCTACAACATCTACTCCACGAACACATTGGGTCTCGCCATTCCCTTGTTGGTGATGATAGTTTGCTACTCCAGGATCATCCCCATCCTGCTGAACATGAGGAGCGCAAAGAAGCACCGCGCCGTCAAGCTGATCATCTCCATAGTGATCGCCTTTTTCCTATTCTGGGCCCCATATAACATCTCCCTTCTCTTGGAGCATCTGATGGCCCCAATAAGCGATTGCGCCACGGACGCACGCTTATTTATGTCGATAACAGTGACCGAGACCATCGCTTACACTCACTGCTGCCTGAACCCCATCATTTACGCCTTCGTGGGTCAAAAGTTCATGAGGCGAGCCTTGCAGCTGCTGAGAAATTGGGTGCCCGGGGTTCTCCTTTGCTCCGCCAGAGTGTCTTCGGATAGCTTTTCCAGGAAAAGCTCCACTATGTCAAGGTCCTCCAATACTACCTCCAATTTCATCATGTAGGAGGCGGAGGCCAGATTGTGTTACGTTTTTATGGACGTGGCGTGCAGAGTTGGCATGTTTTTTGATCTGGGTAATGTTGGTATCATTGGGGACCACATTGTCATCTTTCATGCTGCAAGATCTGTTTCGTCACTTCCATTATCGGCTTATGACAGCGCAAGTCATGAGCGCGGTCTAATCTTACAAAGCTGCATGCACGCATACATATTGTCTTGAGACTTCGTTTACCCTGGAATGTATTGTGTCATAAAAACATGTCGGATGTGTAGCGCCATCAAGTGTGATCTGATGAGTATCAGCATGTCTTTATGATCTCAGTAACCTCCTTTTCTTGCTGACCGTTTGACTGTAAATCTTGAGCCTTTTTGTTTGAAAACCACAAAGTTTGTTTTACGCGTGGCGGTTGTGTTTAAAACGTTCATGCATTATTTGATGCGCCTGGAAGAGGAACATTCACGTCTGTATGGAATTAAACAATAAATTGTTTTCCTTGTGGAATTTTTTCATCATCAAGCATTTTCCCTCAATGCCACAAAGTAGCTAACACAGGGTTATGTAGCACCTTTTCCCATCATTTTAATCTGTTAGTGTGGAACAAAGTTTAGCTCATCATACACCCCTGCAGCTTTTCTTAGTATTTTTTTTCCATATTATTTTCTGCCTCGCATTTATTTGCACTGTATATTAAAAATTTGAATTATTCATTGTGTTTATATTTGTCTCAGTTGTTTTACTTTCACATTCGAGGTTATTTGCACTAAATCATTTTCTTACATTTATTCACATATCTCTCAGCTCTTTTTGTTCATTTTATGTTTTTTTTTGTATAGTTTTGTGAGCCGATATATGTTAAATTGTGACTTATTTGGGGGTCACCAAATCCACAACACAACTTTTGTTCATTTATGATGAGTCATGCGCATACCTTGGGTTCTTACTGCACATTGTGGCTTTCATATTGGAAAGTACTTTTGCCCCTTACGGTTTATTGGTCACGTAGCGAACTTACTGCATCTTTAATGACACATTTAGCTGCTTCTTTAATATGATTTTAAAAATTGTAACTGAGAAAGACACAGTCATTTCCAGCAATATGTTAAAAATGAAAAAGTTATTTGATACTCTATGGTCTATAAGTGCCATGGCAGCTTGTTGTTAAAAGGCCATTAGTTGAGGAGAAAGTACTGTATACATGTCGTGAAAACATAGGCATAGTAGAAATATATAGTTAAATTCATCCATTTATATATGAAAACTTCTGCATTTCCCGATGAGCTGAATGCCTTTTCTCAAATCTTTCTATCACCTGAGAGGTGTCTTTGAAAAGAAGAAAAAAAAGCTCCTCATTAGAATACATTTCCCACATACTCCTTTCACGCCACAGAAGGGAGAATTCTCAGAAAACCACACTGACACCTCTGTGCACAGAAAACAACCAAACCAAGAGTTCAGCTTACCAGAAATGAGCTCTGCAGCAGGATTTGACACAAAAAGTGAGCAATGCAAGTTGACATGCAAGTTGACACGCAGGTTTGATGCTTGGCACAACAGCATCCACGTTCAGGAGCAGTGATTCTGGCAGACAAACGCGGTAAGCACAATAACTTTAAACCTTTTTAAAATGTTTAACCGCCATTTTACTAGACGCCTTTCATCTCTCTTACACCTACACACACAGTGTGTAGTCGAGGATTATGTGTGCCAGGGGTGTGTGTGTGTGTGTGTGTTTGTGTGTGTACACAGGAAGTAAGGGTCGTCATGGTTGTCAAAGCTTGTGGTTCCGTATGGTGAGATGTGGTTTAAAAGAGATCACAGGAATTTGGTCTGAGTAGGAGCAAGTTTGTGACATTCATAGAAGAATAAAAAAAAACTTTGTTACAGACGCCGTTCAGGCATGACTCATAAGTGATGATTGGATTTGAAAGGTTCGACTTAAAGGGCAGGAAAGTCCAGCAACTTCTCTGAATTCCCTCCAATTCAAGTGTGAATTACTTCTTCTTCTTCTTTGGTTTCGTCAGTGCAAACATGTTCTCTGTGGCACAGGCACAGTTCAGTCCTCCCAATGGGACATTGCATCTATCATAATAAAAAGGAAACTGTCCCTGGAAGATTTGTGATTGGAAAATCCAATCAGGAGTCGATAGATCTCGTTGTTGACACTGTGAGTAGTACTTCTTTTTATTTTATTGTTATATTTGAGTCACGAATGAGAGCAAATCTCAAGGATCTGAAGACTAAAAGGTGTCTCGTCACAAGGGAAAGTACAACCACAAGTCAGTGCCTTATATAAAGTGTTTAAACAAAATAACCCATAAGCAAGGGTACTGAGTTCCTTCCTTAGGATAGTAGGTGCACACACACACAAACAGGTAGCCACACACACATGGTCAAATTGTAGCGAATGTGAAACTTTGTTGCGATATTATCATTGTCAGTATAACTTGTTTTGTCATTTTTTCCTATGGTGCATTTTTTTTTCTTCCCGTGGAGCGATTGTAATGATGTGGATTCTAGTAATTATTCAACTGTTGATTGTATGATGACACCGGGTCATCTGTTGTCTCTTTACATTTAAAGACCACAGATGTTGGAAGTGAGTTCATATCTTTCATCTCAAAGTAATCCGTTCTGTTCCCCCTCACGCAGCATTATGAACACATCAGGGGACGAGCGCCTCTACGAGCTCTACTCGGAGGATGATAATTACACCTGCGATGAGGATTGGGGTCCAGAATTGCCGGATGGCTCCACGGTCATGCTGGTTCTTTACTACGTGGTGTTTTGTCTAAGTGTGATAGGTACGTTCCAAAAAGACCTGAATGAAGCGGAAACACTGATGCATGAAAACCGTTCTGTTCTACAGTTAAACATGAAGAAACCTGAAGTAACAGCTAATGATTTGAATGGATTTCACAGGCAACACCACGGTGCTCTGGGTTCTCCTCCGGTACATAAAGCTGAAGACCATGACGGACGTATGCCTCCTCAACTTGGCCCTGTCTGACCTCATTCTGGCTATAACCCTGCCCCTCTGGGCCTACAATTACCCAAGCGTGGCGGCATGCAGACTGATGACAGGAGGCTATCAGGTGAGGCTTTATTCATTTTCTTTAGAATAAAGAAATATTAAAAAAAATATATATATGTATATATATTTTTTTAATATTATATTATATATATATATATATATACATATTTGTTTACATTAATTTGAAACGGAACAGACTTTGGGTAATCAGTATTTCTGTAGAACTAGGTTGCACAACTTCTTCTATGTTGCATATGAGTTTACATTTCTTTTAATAATGGGTGAAATCAGATGTTTTCTCGGTAGCTTTTACTCATGTTGTGTGTGTGAAACCACTGCAGTGCACTGTCACTATGAGCTTTATGAGAAACCACAATGATGTCGCTTCCCCCCTCTGCTTCCCTGAACAGCTGGGTTTCTACAGCGGGATGTTGTTTGTGACCCTGATGAGCGTGGACCGCTACCTGGCCATCGTCCACGCCGTCGCAGCCATGCGGGCCCGGACACTTCGCTACGGAGTCATAGCGAGCATCACCATCTGGGTTATCTCTGTCATCATGGCACTACCTGGGGTGACATTCGCTTCTTTGGAGAGGAACGACGACGACAACAGCTCCGAGTGCCACCCGCTGTACCCAGAGGACAGGCAGCGTTTTTGGAAGATACTGCGAAACTTCAGCGAGAACACAGTGGGCCTCTTCGTGTGCCTCCCCATCATGATTTTCTGCTACGTGAAAATCCTGGTCGTGCTGTCCAGGTCCAGGAACGCCAAAAAGGATCGAGCTGTGAAGCTAATATTCATCATAGTGTGTGTGTTTGTGGTGTGCTGGGTCCCCTACAACGTCACGGTTTTCCTTCAGACACTGCAGCTGGTCCTGGACGTCCTGGACACATGCAAGGCGTCGAAAAGCATCGACTCGGCCGTGCACTTTGCTGAGATCATCGCACTGTTTCACTGCTGTGTGAATCCAGTCATCTACGCATTTGTAGGGGAGAAGTTTAGGAAGTCGCTGGGCAATGTGTTGACTAGATCCCTCTGCTGGAGACACGAGAGCAGAGGGACGTTCAGCGCCAGAGACACCACAGAGAAAGAGACTTCCAACACACCTGTCAAATCAGATTATTAAGAAGGATAAACAGTGTTGTGAATGTGGCGGGGTGTGAGATGCTACTCAGATTATTCCTGCTAAGAACAAGGGAATCTTTTATTTTGAACGTGAATTCTTCCAATCGTGTCAACCAAAGTATATGTGAAGCTTGTAAAAACAATATTGTTTTTTTTTGTTGTAAAATAATAATAAAAAAATAAAAAACTTTCCAATCTGTGAGTTCAAACAGCTGTTTACCAGGAATTATTGGCAGCTTGTAGGTAGTTGAGAAGAAGTGTGCAGAGCAGAATCCCTAACGAGACAGTTTTTAGTCCGGGCCTACAATTTGGCTACTGACCAAATGACCCACAAATCATTTTAAGATCGGTAAAATGGGAGCGTCACATACTAATTTAAGCTTTATATACTAGTCAGAACCTTTCCCTGAAATAGAAAAAGTAATATGCTCTCAGTGCTGTTTTGAAACAGCTGTCAGTCTAGACTGCATTGATGGCTGTATCTGTAGTGACACTTCTGCACCTCACATAAACATAACAGCAAATAACACGTCGAAGCTCTGCAAGCCTCCAGCTGCGTGTGGCTGCAGCTCTGGTCCGAGTTGCATCTTTTAAAGCTTGCAATGTGGTTCTGCTTATCCGCAGACACCGTGGCCTCGAACACAACAACTTTCGAAAGCATTCGAAGGAAGTTACAAATCGCATGCATCTTTTCATGTGCAATCCTGCATGCCCACCTACAGCTTGGTAAGGGGACGGATCTGTGTGTGTGTGTGTGTGTGTGTTTTTTTTAAAAGTCATTTGCACACCACAAAAGACAAGGTGTGAGAAGCGTCTCTTGTTTCTCGTGCACATTACATAATAAGCTTGGATGCATAGCTGATTATTTGATCTGGACGTCCACCTCTGCACCTTGTGATCCAGAATAAACACCACGATCAGCTTTCTTGTTCGCAGCGCCCGCAGGTAATCTTTCTTTATGTGCCATATCTGTACAGTTGATATTGGATAATAAGGTCAACAGATGTCGAAATCAATTGATTAACACTGACCCTAACTTAACTCTGGGTCATTCTAGACATGAGGTCATTAATGGTCCAGCTATTACAGGTGGTTCAGTTGGGGTTAAGAGATAAAATAAGAGATAATCCTTTACAGGAAATGTACAGGATTACAGCAGCAAAGGGGTAAAGTGCACATTAAAGAAATAGTCAAAAGTGATGTAAACCATAAATAGTAAAAAAAACAGTAGGAATCTACAGTAACAGAAGACAAATAGCTATTTTTCACTGTGTATTAATATTGCACAGGTTGGAGTGATTAAAGTGTTTTTAAAGTGTTTTTGTGGCCTGACAGCAGCAGGAAGGACGTGCGGTACCTCTCCTTCACACACCGAGCCATTGGCTGAAGGAGTTATGGAGTTTAACACACAATACAATTCCAGTATTTAATTCAGTTGCTTGGCGACGACTCTGACTGCCACTTTAAAAAGGAGCTCAACAGGAGAAAAAAGGAGGAAGACCTACTTCCAGTTACGTTTCCTGTATTTGGATAGTTTTGTTATGGGTGTGGGTCAGAGGTTAACAGGTCCGTCTTTCAGGATCCCCGCCATAGTCGATGTGTCCTTGAGCAAGGCGCTTCACCCTGAATTGCTCCCCGTAGCTGTGTCTACGGTGTGTGATTGTCAGCTAAATTAAATATAATGTAATGTTACATATTTTGATTCATATCATGATCAGCTTCAGGGCATTACACCACCCCGTATGCTTGTCTTGCTACATTTGAGAGGAATTTAATTCTCAGCTCACTGCAAAACACATTTGTACTCAATTATCACTTTCTTTGACGGATTTCCTCAAACCCATCTTCTCAAATATCATTTGATCACTTTGACACTTCCTCACAATTTAGGAGACAGATTGAAAGTAACGTAAAACTCCTTAACTGTCTTCATGTTTGTTGCAAAAATCAAACTGCAGGGTTTTTTTTGTCCCGCTGTGGCTACCGCGCTCAATGTCATGACACTTCAGACACCATACCATTTATCAATAGAAAGATACATCATAAACCACTTACTATATGTTCTATATGTGCTAAAATATTCCGGTGCTTTTTGTTGGCCAAACAGAATAATCTGACCACAAAACTGTAATGTCTCTAAATTATTGACTATGCTATTGCAAAACGTAATGCAACATGCATGCGCATGGTTTTGAAGAGGAACTGAATTTTTCTCGCCAATTTGTGCATCATGAGGCACTTGAGAAATACTCAAAAATCCATGCGCAACAATTTATTCAGCTGAATCACAACAAACTTGATCCAGGTGGTCTGCCTCTATTTTTTCTTCCTTCAGAAAGTAGGTCAAGTCTTCTTTTTATTTCTTTTTTCTTTTCAGGAAGCTGACCATGGCCACAAACATCTCTGCTATCGTTGCTTTCAGAGGAACAAGTGAAAGTTATTTTACAGAAGACTTCCCAAGGTAAGATTAAACCTCTACACATAACACCATGTTTCGATCTTCATGTGCCTCAAATCCTCATAAATTCTTTGTCGGCATGTGCCTTGCTCGCTTCCACTGTTTCCACTTTACTGCACGCCTAGTAGCAGCTGAGCATTTCCTTTCAATCTACTATTTCATTCCTATTGTGCATGTTTGGGCTGCAAAAACACAACCTATTGTTGTTTGTTTGACAGTGTTTCTTAAAAGTTAAATTGTTTGTTGTACTCCACACAGCTACAGTGTTAAGTAGAATAGATGTTTTTGTTGTTGTTGTTTTTTTACATCTAAGCAAGATTGTTGTAGATCCAATAAACTGAGCTTAACTAATAAGATCGTCCTAATCCTTCATTTGATCCTTTCCTGGTTTTGTTTCCCTGTTTTCCACCAGGTCTACTACAGCGTCCTTCGCCGATAACGTCACCGTAAACTCCACAGAATACTACTACGACAGTTACTCTGACTACCCCGAGGGTGACTATGGGAGGTGTGTGTACGAGCGTCACGGGGCCACTTTTCTTCCAGCCCTCTACGCGTTGTTCTTCCTGCTGGGCCTCCTGGGCAACTCCCTGGTCCTCTGGGTCATTACTCGTGGCGTGCGCCTCCGCAACATGACCGACGTGTGCCTCTTGAACTTGGCTGCTGCCGACCTTCTCTTGGTGTGTACGCTCCCCTTCCTGGCCCACCAAGCCCAGGACCAGTGGCCGTTTGGGGATGCTATGTGCAAAGTGATCCTGGGTATATATCACATTGTCTTTTACTGTGGGATCTTTTTCATCAGTCTAATGAGCATCGACCGCTACTTGGCTATCGTACACGCCGTCTACGCCATGAGGGCACGGACGAGATCCTTTGGAATGATCGCAGCTGCCGTTACTTGGTTGGCCGGATTCTTGGCTTCTTTCCCTGACCTGATCTTTATCAAACAGCAGCCTGGTGCTAATATGTCTCATTTCTGCTTCCGTGTATTTCCCAATGCGGCTTTGAATGACACCGCTCACTTCTGGAGGCTCTTCAGCCTTTTCAAAATGAACATTTTGGGCCTATTCGTCCCAGTTCTCATCATGGGTTTCTGCTACTCACAGATTGTCTGGAGGCTGCTGTACAGCCAGTCATCCAAGAAGCAGGCCATCCGTTTAGTTGTCATAGTGGTCGCCGTTTTCTTCTGCTGCTGGGTCCCCTACAACGTCGCATCCTTCTTCAAAGCACTGGAGCTGTTGCAAATCAACACGGTATGCGAGAGCAGCAAAGCCATCAGGTTGGCTTTACAAGTCACCGAGGCCATCGCCTACTCGCACAGCTGCATCAACCCCATCCTGTATGTGTTTGTTGGGGAGAGGTTCAGGAGGCACCTGCTGAGGATGATAAACAGGGCTCCCTGCAGGCTGTGTCGGGTGCTCACGGTCTGCATGCCTCAGGACAGGAACGGCGGATCGGTCTACTCACAGAACACCAGCCTGGACGAGAGGAGCACTGCTGTCTGATGAGCGTTTCCGGTCGCTCCCGTCCGCGTGGTCATCTCCACAAGGTTAACGATGGGGCGAGCGACATGTGACTCAAGCCTGATCTTATGGCGTCGCGGTGTCGCAATGGTTACATGCAAGCAAACAGTGTACCATGTGATATTTTACCTTGTATGTATGCATCTTTAAAACGATGTATAATGGAACTGTGAAAGTAGTTTTGGAATACGCTGCCGGCTGAAGCTCAGTGAGAAACTGTGTCAACGAGAACAGCTGTCAACAACGTCAGAAGCCTGAGTAACCTCAGCTAGTCATCAGCCGCTTAATTAAAAAACAGTCAGAAGCCAGAGCCGAGCTCAAGATAGCGAACATTTCGTCGCATTCAATCAAGGGAAGACGGCCCTAAGACAAGCAAAAAAATCTATATTATATTACCTCCCTCACAACTGCATCGGTTGTGTGCCAAACTGTTGAAAAAAATATATAAAAATAAAAATAAAAAAGGTACCTGGAAACATTAACAGCGGATGCACCTGACCTCAACCTAGAGAAAACCACCACCTGAGAGGAGGGGGAGGAAGTACGCAACCAAAGTGTCAGTGTGCAGAAATGTGCATGTTGCTGTAAAATGGTGAACATATCTCTGCAGTATCCTATTCAATCGATTCACAGTCAGTATTCCACCATGAGTCAAAGATATGATTTATGTAGAACCACGTGGGGAGCTCTTTTTTGTTCAAAGTACATTTCACATATAGGCAGGACTTTTTTTTAATGTCATCTTTTAAATTGATTCAGTATTGCACTCTCTAACGAGAGAGAGAGAGAGAGAGAGAGAGAGAGAGAGAGAGAGTCCATAAACACCAAATCCATGTCTGTTTAATACTTAAAAGCCTGATGACATCACTGCAACATTGTCGGGGTCGACACCACCAGACAAGCAAGCGCCTTCATGGGGGGAGTAAAGTGGTTACATGCAACATCCTCTGTCTGAGAGTGACACGTGTTCTCGCTCTCTTCCCCTCCCTTAAGAGAACACGTTCTCATAAATGACAGTAGTATTTTTCAGTAGATTTTCAATGATGGTATTATCAATAGTATCTTTACTAACTTATATAATGTTCCTTACGTTTATGTTTGTATTCTATTGTATGGTGCCGTGTTATATTCTGAAGAGTATAGCATCACATTGTGAGCATTTGTAGTTGTTTTTAAACAAAGAGACCTTGTGCAGACCGGGTGACACGTTATGTTTAATATGCATGTAAGATATTCTGTTCAATAAAACTATTTTATTAGAATACCACACGTATGTGATAAGTTTTGTTCTGTTTTGCATGAATCTCCCATTGATGGCATACATTTTGGCCCCTTTTGGAACTTTTTTATCCGTATTATTTGACTTTTCTAAAAGGCACCGATTCGAAAAGCGACGGTTCTGTGGACTCATTGAACGAGGAGGCGCTCGTCATGATTAGAAATAAAAACAATAGAGTCAGGCCGATGGTGAATCTACTGTGAGCTCCAGGGGTGACGGGTGGGGCTGGAGACTCATGTGCATGTCGCAACACTGACGATCAATGACGTGGCCCATTTTCTCACTAAAGTAGAGGTTACCACGGATGAGACAAAAAACTCAGCAGCAATTCTTGGCAGTCAACAAGGACACACACACACCACACACACACACCACACACACACACACACACACACACACACACACATTGGTACCCCCCCCCCCCCCCCCACACACACACACACACAACACCACACACACACACACCACATACACACACACACACTTACACTTACACGCACACACACACACACATTGGTACCCCCCCCCCCCCCCCCCCCCCCCCCCACACACACACACAACACCCTATGACAGCCAGTGGTGAACATGTATGTCCTCGTGCGTTTTCGTAGTAGTAGAAAAGTAGTTCATAAAAGAATAGATACTAAAATATAGATTGATACATTTACAATGCCTAAGAACAAAGACACAATAAAGCTAAAAGACTGACGTGCCTTATTCAATTAGGTGAACATATCTTCAGGTCAGGCATTAAAAAATTTAAATTAAATAAAAAAATAACAGTTGACTTTTTTTCACCAAGGGGTTTGATTGTGAAAGATCCCCGTAGTAGCGTCCACAATGTATTTCTCCTTCCGCATAACATTAGTTGAGCTGTCACCAGTTGCATGTCTTCTGATACCCAAATATGCATTCTTTGCAATTATATATTTAGAAAGTTCATTTGAATCTTCTTTAGAAAGGTGTCAACACTTCTGAAACTGAGAGGAGTGGAGGGACTTACTTAGTGTTTAGTGTGAAAGATACTATTTCAGTTTTTAAACAGACTCTGTCAACCTTCACTAGATGTTTATAATGTAATACTCCTGTGAACTCTTTGGTCACCTCACAATGGAAGTGAGTTGGTTTCTGTTGTTTTCCACAATGTGAGAGTCCGTTCTAATGTGACCATTAAACCATTAAATCAGTTCTTTGATGCCATCTAGTGGTCGTGCAGAAACCGGGTTCACAATGGGCCTCCTGTACATTGTTTGATCATAATCTTACAGTCCGTGACTATCTGTACGTAGGCGACAATCATGTAATTTCCCCTGCACAGAGACTCAAATAAAATCAAATAATTGTTCACTTGTCACAGAAACATCATGCAACGTGTCTTCTGAACCATAACACCGTACACACTGTGTCAGGATGCTGCACCTTCACACTTTAGACATCGTGACAAACATATCCTCTGTGGTTGCATGCAAAAAAAAATTTGCTGCTGAGAAAAATACAACAAGAATTTCACACCTGATAAGAAAGTGTCCTTTCAAACGTCTGTGTGCAAACACAATCGCGTGTAACAGGCACAGGTACACTCGTACAATATTGGAAATATGTGGAATTTCCAAAGACTACAAGTGCGGTTCTTCAATCAACACACACACACACACACATGTACACGAGGATGGAAGTCATCCCATGCGAATACACGTATACGACTGTCTTTCCGGTAACTTGAAGTATCTGAGGTGTGAAGTGGGGTTGAGGAGGAGTTGTATGCTCTACTGATTCATGCACAGTAACAGCATCTGCAGAGGGCAGATAAGATCTGGTTTATTTCTACGGGTTATCACCGACACGCATCTTAGTATTACTGTGCACATATCCTTGTTTTCATCATTCGTACTTTTTCTCATGGCTTCTATATTGAAATGGAAACTCAGTCTGAAACAAACCTCTCACAGTGTGGAATATGTTTATTATTGTTTTCCTTACAGTTGGACTGACTGTCGACCTGTTCGGGGGTTTCCCCCTGACTTCCATGCCGTAAAATACAGCACCGCCTCGCCTTCCAACCCTCAAAGCTTATGGGAAATTGTGAATATATATTACTAGTTTCAAGACATTTCCCCGTGTGGGTGTACTGTATGTGCACACAAAGTTTCAGAGACACCAGTTGTTCCTTGTATGTTTAATGGCAAAATAACAGAGGACAAAATTAAATATTTACAGCACTTAGTAACATGTAAACACAATCTTCTGTACAAAGAAATATACATGCAAAAGTAAAAATAAGTCATAATAAGACATTCATAATGACATTGCTGCAGTCTTGTTGTATTTGTATTTAAAATATGACATAGTTATGAGGTTTACATCCTGGGTGTGGGCAAAGTGACCCGACCCTCTCTGTACATCTTTACATCACGTATAGGTTGGGTTTCCCAAAGGCATTTTATTACTTAGATCATAATCTCCCATGAATAGGCTTTGAGAGAATTTGATAAACTGACTAACAGCATGATTTTGGGAAACCTAGATCCACACCAATAAATAACACAATTGACACAAAATGAGAGACTTAGACTGTACAGACAAACTTCTTTAACATCAAATCAAGACAGTAACTCTTACAACCTTCAAATAAAAATAAGAAACGATGCACGTTTTAGCTCCACCCACCTCTCTAGGTCGACTCCCTCAACTGGCACTTTCCACAAAAAAAAATCAATGACTTCATAACGTAAAGGCATCACCAACATTCAAAGGAAAGAAAAAAAGAACTGGAAGAGACGTCTTTAATGTCAGATACCTGTTGATATTTATCGAAGGGATACATTTGAACTATTGGTGGAACCGGATTTGTGTGTCAAATCATTTTTAAGTCCGTGGTGAGTCGGTAATAAGGAGAATTTTTTTTTCTGTCTCATGACGTCAAATTGAGATGCTTAACTATCTAGCGACGTACACCAGAACTCATACCAACACAAGCCAAAACAAACTCACACAGCAAACCACTTTGTGCACAGCTTGAAAAAAGACAAGTGAAATATTAGTTTGTTTTTTCTTCTTTTCAGAAAACCACCAAACAATTTCATATTACAATAAGAATAAATAAAGCCAGACTGAACCAATGTAAACACTCGTATGTCCTGTTTCAGTGTGGTCTGTTATAACTTAACATGACAAATCATTTAAAATTAAAAAAAAAAAAACACAAACACACATTTTTAGCAGGAAAAGAAAGCATATTTAACTTTGGTATTGTTACAGAAAATAAAAAAAACATGACAATGACAAAATGAAAGCATAAGTGCCTATATTTTATAGATACATATTTTTATACATTATTTTCCCAAAAAAAAACCCGCCTCTTGTTCCGGTTGGGTTTCGAAGATATTAATACTGAACTTAATACGTAAGAGTTAACACAATACAGACATCTATCGCAGTACCAGGTACGTACATGCCTTTTTAAGAATACGGCTACAACACAAAGTCTTCTTAAATAGTTGCATAAATGTTAAAGCTGCAACATTGCACATGGGAATCGATGCACGGTACGAGTGCGTTTCTAATAGCGGTTTTGTTCATAGTGAAAATCCAGCTGCTGAGGACTTACTCACTGCATGGTCTCAGTAATACTCAGCAAATGATATACCTTTTGTTCATTTGAGACAAATGAGAATGAAAGGCAGGAACACGTTATTTACAAATAAGGCGGATGCAGGTACAAATCTGAGAAGCTTTTACTGAATAGTTGAAATGCTTAATTGAAGTGAATTTAGTTTTCTTCTTAGTGTCACAAACTGAAATTATTTCACCTTTCAAACTGAACGTGGGTGACGCATGAAGATAAGCAAACTATTGCGCTGAATGTAACTACAATGTGATTTCTGGAAATCATGGTTTTGGTCTTCATATTGTTCTAGAATAAGCGGACCCTGCTGATGGGTGCCACTTTTGTACACACACAACTCATTTCTCTTGTTTTTCCTTTCTACTCACTAACTCACCTTTGTTTTTCCAAAAGGTATGAATAAAGACAGTTCCTCTGTAGTCCTCGCTGTACATGGTTTCATTTACAAAAAGTAATCTCTCGTTAGAAAAGAAACATTTCCTCGCGTTCAACCGAAAGCAGCCTGAAATTACTCTTATTATACAGTATTCTATTTGTTTTTTTCTCTCCGTTCAACGCTGTCCTGAAACGCAAGACCTGCTCAAGCTCGCCGAGGAAAGCTTGTTGAGAAAAAGCTCGGTTTTCTCTCCCTGCTAAGTCAAGGTTTTGAAACCTCAAACAGATTTCCATCAGTTCATTTGTTGTGCGGGCATAATGGCAATATGCCAAGGTTAAGGAGGGGGAGAGTCAAAGGGTTTATCAGCAGAGATCGAACAGTCAGCAGCAGCAGGACTTTTGTGGCTTCGTGAGGGGAAAAAGGTGATCATTGTGGAAATGGTTGCTGGTGGTCCTCTCAGTAAACACAGCTCGACTAAACAAACGTGTTACCCATCCTCTTAATTCTGCTGGACGGGCATGCGTTCCTTCTACACCCCCACCGATGTCTGCAGTGCACGTTGTCGCCGTCTACCCTCGAGACCCGCTTGTTAGACGTGGTTCAGCAGACGGCTGTGAAGGAAGGCCTTGACGGTGCCGATGGGCCGGACGTCGTTCTGGTGTTTCCTTCTCTCGATGAAGGAAATGAGCCTGGAGGTGTCCAGATGCGAGGCGTGATGACTCTCTGTGTCTCTGTGGATCGCACCTCGGGGCTGGAGCCAGGGCTCCTGCAGGCAGGAGGCTGCAGAGGGCCGTCGCTCCGGCTCGCCCTGGAGCAGCAGGCGGACAAAGTCTCTGGCAGATGTGCTCACGCCCTGGAAGTAGTCCTCGGGGAAGCTGAAGTCCAGGCGACAGATGTTCAGACACGTCTCCTCCAAACTCTCATCCAGGAAGGGGGAGGCGCCACTCAGTATCACGTAGGTCACCACCCCTGGAAATCATCCAGTCAATACACCAGTAGATCAATCAATACATGGGGTTCGTCAGTCAATTAGTGAGAAACGGGACATTATGGGACGTGCGTATCAAGTCAAACTAGTCGCGCTTAGTTACAAACCTAAGCTCCAGAGGTCAGACATCAGTGAGGCAGGCTGATCCAGGATCAGCTCAGGAGCAGAGAACTCTGGGCTCCCCAGGAGAGGGTGGATGTAGAAGGAGGGAGGGTTCAGCTGAGTGGCATCACCAAAGTCTGTGAGCTTGATCACCGGCTGGGAAGACGCATGTTCCACCACAATGTTCTCTGGCTGCAGGGTTACACACATGACACAAACGTTACACCCGGAGCAACATCGTTCTTTACCAACTGAATCAAACAAACAGATTATCAATCTATTAATCTGCACATTATTTAGCTGTGTATTTACTTTGAGATCAAGGTGTGCAATCCTCCAGCTGTGCAGGTAGTGGAGCGCTTCAAGAATATCTCTGAGGTAGAGAGCCACCTTCTCCTCTGTCAGGTTGCCCCAGCTCACGACGTAGTCCAGGAAACGTCCCTGGTCTGCCCTGAAAACAGAAGCACGTGATGCATTCGTCGATTTTTGGATTTTCATTCAAACAACGGGGCGTCACAGCGGCGACGCGGAAAAACACAACTGCGCTCACATCTCTTGTACAAGCACGTAGCTGTTGGCCGTCTCGTATGTGTCCAGCAGCTTGACCAGGTTGGGATGTTCCAGAGCCTGAAGGAGTCGCACCTCCTGCAGCACCTGCTCCCGAAGCAGCAGCTTCTTGTTAATGTGTTTTGCTGCGACTGTCCGTTTGCTCCCTCTCTGGTCACACCGCTTGGTCACTGAAAACCGGCCCCTGGGGAGCAGAAATTAGGCTTTAGACGAATGTGTGAATACCTGTTTAATACAAGGTTACATTGACCTCATTCTGGATCTCAGGTAGATTAGGTCTCTATAATGTACTTGCCTAGACTGGATGTATTTACAAGGATATGAGCATCCGTGTTATGAGGCTTGTCCCAGATTTCATTATATTCTGGACATGCTCAAACACATTGACGGGATACTTTCTCCCCGATCAGAAACGGGGTTACTCATGTCTGTGTAAACACCCTCCATAAGTTTTATCGGTTCATTCTTACCTTCCTAGCTCAGTGATCTCTGTGTAGTGGGACTCAAAGCTGCTTTTCCACAGGACTTCACTGCCATCATCAGGGGATCCTGAGAACACAGTCGGGCTGGATCAAGTCTACTAAGCAGGAACATGGCTTTCAGAGCGAGCACACCCATGTAATTAGACCTTTTTCAGTCAATGTGTACAGTTTTAGCTGTTCAAAAACCAACCTGAGGAGGTGTGAGGAGCACAATATGCCCACTAATTAAGCCTGACAGAAACTAGTTGCTTCCTGGCAAATAGTTAACGGGTTTCTACCGAGAACAGACTCTCACCTGAGACTCTGAGGCTGGCGGAGGAGGTGACGGAGCCTGCTACATTTGTGGCAACACAGGTGTACACGCCACTGTCCTCTACAGACACTCCCAGGATACGAAGAGTTGCCTCTCCTGTCTCACTGGAGAGAGAGAGAGAGAGAGAAACATCAAACTAGATGCACCATGCTAGCTTGAGACTTTCTCCATTTAAGGATACTTGAGGCATTTTTATCTTTCTTATAATCAAGGATTCACATCCCGTGAACCTAATGCATCATTTGAGTCACTTCAAATACGCAGAACATACGCTGTCACCTGTAAGTGATGCTGTATTGTCCGTTGTTGCTCAGAGTGTTGTTGTCAGGTCCCCGCCAGGTGACAGAGGCCCGGGGTCGAGCGCACGCTTTGCACCTCAGAGTAACACAGTCGCCCCCCTCGCACGCGACATCGCTGACAGGGAGGAGGAACTCTGGGGGAGCTGGAGAGAGAAAGACGAGAGGACAAAGATGATAAGAACCACATTTTATTACGTATGTATAAAGCTGCAAGCTTCTAAGTGACAGCACATGAGAGGAAAGGATAGGTCATGGTGTCCAATTTAGACAACATATAGATCTGTAAGGTTCATGGGATCATTTTAATCTTCATGTTTCCTTTATCATTTACACACACACACACACACACCTGTGTACTGTGTACATACCATCATGGATGAAGTTGGGATTTAGGAGCTGTAACGAAAACGGAAGGACACGATTAGATTTCTTGCACATACTGAAACAGAAAGAGCAAATGAATTGGGTTTGAATAATAACTCCACACGTTCTACCTTGACAGAGACTTTGTTGGCCAGGCCGTCCTGAGACTTGCGGTAGCCGTTCTCCATCTTCCTGCCCTCCTTGTCTCTTTTCTCAGACTTTCTGCGGATACGGAGTGCTGTATGCCATGATAATGATTTTCTAAAGCGGACCCGACCAGAGGGGAGAACATCTCAGTTTCTATTCCGTTTTCGTACAATCGCGATTAATTCCAACACTGAAACTTGTATTCTTACTTGATGGTTCCTTCAGGGAGTTCGGGTGTGATGGAGGATGAGGTGTGTCCTAATACATAGCCAGGGATCCAGCCCTCAGCGGCAGGGCAGTGCTCATTGGACGCCCGGTACACCAGGAACATGTTTTGCTGGTTGCTGGCTAACATCTGGACCACCTCACCCTGCACCACACTGATCTCATCCTCCTTCACGGCCACATAGTCCTGGGTCACCAACATGGTGGACACACTGCTGCTGCTACTGCTTTCACTCTGTCGGAGGAGAACAGTGTCAAGCTTTTGACCAGACAACACTGTTTAAACCAAGCACAGTGAGCTAGTAGAACACACACACACACACACACACACACACACACACACACACACACACACACTAAACCACACACAGTATCTTCACACCAATCAAATGCAGGATTAGATTGGCCGTAACACACACACACACACACACACACACACTAAAACCACACACATGCACAATCAGTCCCTAGGGAAGTACACGCGTGTATCAGTATCTTCACACCAATCAAATGCATGGTTTGATTGGCAGTAACACACACACACACAAACGACCCTGCTATTATGCTAGAGATGCATGCAGGAAGAATTGCAAAATGCATTTTTATAATCTTGCAGAGATATTTTTTTATGCAATATTTTACATCTACACAGTGATGACTGAGAAATGTTCTGAAGAGATGTGAAGCAGAAGTTCAGGTCAAATGCTGAAATGCGGAACTTTGCGGTCCCAAGTGCAGAGAGAAGTTGAAGTAAAAACAACTATTTCTATGAAGAAATATAGAAGACACTCCATGAGCTTGAAGAGATACAGAGCAGGTGGAAGTGAAGCAAACAGCAGCCGGTGTCGTCTCAAGGCTTAACCGTTACAAGAAAAGATGAGAAAGAAGGTAAAATGCGAAAGAGCTTCTCATCCGTGTCAACGTTTCGACCAGAGGTCAATGATAACCGCATGACAATAATCCCGTGGGAGGTATGATGGAAAAATTATGATTTTTACATAAACGGGCAATTAGCTGCAGTAAAGAAGCGAACGCACACACTGAAGCTCAGAGAGTCTGAGGAGGCAGATACAACGGTTGCTCTATGAGTCAGATCCACACTGTTAGTACATTCTGGGAGAGCCAGAAAAAATTCTCTCTCACACACACTGTCGGTGAAGTTAGTGCACTCAGATAGCCGTTAATCTCCAGTGTAGTAGTTGTTGCACGTACAAGCCATTCTGAGAGGCAGCGGGCGGCATGGTGACTGACGGACAGCCGGTCAGTGAGGGTGGGGTTAGTGACTAGCGAATAGCTCTAGGCCTCACTAAAGCCTGGGCCTCAGCTTGGCATCTTACCCCGTTACTCTGGGTGGACTGTATGGACTGCTCGCTGGTGGAGGAGCAGGTGCTCATGCGGTCTATGTCCTTACTGTGGGAGGAGTTGCGGTAGTGAGAGAGCGTCCCGTGGCTTCCTCTGCCCAAAGAGTCCCCTCCACCACCACAGTCACTGGGATAGGAGAAGGAACCGGGCCGGCTGGCGGGAGAGGCAGGCATAGCAGGGACCATAGCCCAGAAGGAGTTGCCTTTATGAGCTGGGCTGGAGGGGACACATGTTTCCTTTCCTCCACCTCCAGGGGACTGAGGTGAAATGAGAGGAGAAACTGTCCCAACTCGCAGGCTTTTTAGGGGCAAATTCAGAGGAGCCACGGCCATCTGTGGTATACCAGCTGTTTGATGTTTCAGGGTTTCTTCATAGCCCCCAAGACCCAGTTTGACACTGCCCTCCATGCTGTCGGATGGCTTGTTACTGTTATTACTGTTACTTCCATGAGGGCTATCCAGCATCCTTATCTTAGGGACCTCTGAGGCTAACGCCTCTCCATTTGTGGTGGTGTCTGAGTACAGGTTAGAGAGGAGGGACTGAGGGTGGCAGGGAGACCACATACCTGCTGATTGGTCGGGCCCTTCAGGGCCCGGGGAATGGTGGTGGTGGACGGGCTGGGGGAGGCGTGAGGATGGCTGGGGGATGCGGGAGGGTCGGGAGCGAGGGCCGCACAGGGAAGAGGAGCTGCCCCCTGATCCTCCAGAGCCGCCGCCGCCACCTCCCCCTCCCATGTTGGTGGTACTGTTGGAGCTGCTGCCTCCTGGCAGGCCTCCAGTACCACTGCTGCTACTGCTGGGTGGACCGCCACCACCCACGTGGTTCTTCTGGTACTCTATGGGGGATGTTAGAGCTGTGGGAAAGGATAAGGGGCAAGATTTCACTCAAGCACATTTGAGTAAAAATCCAAACATCCAACTTAAGGACCAAGGCCAGCATTTGTTTGGTGGAAGCTTGTAATTGTGTGTGCAGACTAATATGCACAACATTCACTTACCATTGAGGAAATTTCGCTGGTTCTCCAGTATTTGGCTGACCTGGTGGACCCAGACTTGACTGACTCCAGGGCTCATTGAATGGAGGGTGTACCTCTCCAGGTTGCCACTCGAGGATCTGGAGGTGAGCGTGAACTTGCAGGGGTCGTCTGTATTTTCCTCCAAACCCAACCAGCTCACCTGGAGAGATGAGACAAGAAGAGAGAAGAAGAATGAAGAGGAAGGAAGAGTGGCGAGATGTTCTGACGGAGAAGCTCCAGTACAGTGAGCTGCACTTACCTTGATGTTGTTCTTGAAGAGGTAGCCAGGAGAAGAGAAGCCTTTCTTTTTGTCTATGGGCTCGCTGAAGATGACAATCTGCTCAAAAAGGAAGACTCTCCTCTCTTTCATCCTGGACAGAAGTCCTCCATCCTGGTCTGACACCATGAAGGTGTCTTGGAGGAGCAATCGGCCCTGAGCCACAATTTTACCCTGAAGAAAGAGTGAGAGCAGAGAGAAAGCAAATAAGAAGACAGGGGACAGTGGAGGACTTGAGGCGCTTTTAAGTTTTCCTTGCCAGCTTGCGTAGCTTAAATTTGTAGTCGGCAAGAGAAGAAGAAAAAAAAAAGAGAAATAAACGAACAAAGACAAAAGCAATATCTTATAATATCTGAACTACCTACAGTTCAACGCATGTAAACGTGGCTTTTTGACATGAAAGTAAAAAAAAAAAATATAGTAAAAATAATATATCTGCAAAAATGAGGACACACTGACACCTAGTGGCAGTTGACAGAACGTAATGTTCGCAGGAAATAAACTATTTACATATACCTTACTATACCTTATTCAATCAGGCCAGTTGTCCAAGCACAAACACAGACTGACACAGACATGCACAAACTGGTGAGAGGATGAAGAGCCATCTTACCTCAAAGCCTTGAAGGCGCCCGACGTTCATCATGTCATTGCAGCGTTTGGGGACCACACACATCACCTCGACGGCTTTCTACAGTGGAACACGAGAGTAAAACAAGCGCATTAACGCATAGATTTCTGTGCGTCGTCACTTTAAGAAAGTTTGAGCTGCAACCTGGGCTTCACGTTACCTCCAGCTCTGTCGTATCCACTCCAGCCTTCTTAGAAAGTTTGTGAAGATCCTGGAAAATACGTCAAATGTATAGAAAAATGTTGATCAATACTGTATGCTAAATATTAAGAGTACTCTACTTAGCCTGAATGCAGCCTGCCAGGTAAGAACACTATGGTGGATTTACCTTCAGTAGTAACTGGTACTTCATTATGCGTTGGACGGGTTTGATTAGCAGATCAGTAATCTGCAATCTGTGGCCCATTCGCTGCTTCAGGTCCTGGTGAAAGACGCCAACATTATTATTTCTATAATGAAATACTGATCACCTGGACCATAAAATATAGAGAACATTCCGTAGTATTTGGGTAGGTGTGAAATCAATCTTACTTCAAAGTAAGTGTCGATGTACTCTGACACAATGTGCTCAGATTTTGGTTTATTCTGGCAGTACACGATGTACATGTGTAGCCTCCGCTCCTGGAAAAGAACAAACAACAACAAAACAGAGCAAAGGTAGCTTTTAGACGTGAAAAAGAAAATAATGTGTCCTTACTCTCTCTTTTAAATGAAATGAACAACTTGATAATCCACCCTTCACAAGATGAATGTAATGCTAAACACTAGTGACAAGGTTTCTAACCTGTTTGACAAATAAAGGAGCCAGCCTGTCAGGGTCCTCCAAACACTTCTCAAGCTCTCCCAGGAAAAGACTGTGGACCAATCAAGAGAGAAACTCATGAGCATGAGGAACATGGCACTGCCTGTATTCTTTGTTATTGTTTTCTGTCTTCACACTGGGGCAGATACGATGACTTTTAAAACACATTTGTAGTGGTATTTGGAGAAGACTGCCAGCATACTCTTTGTGCCAGTCATAGATCTGATGGATGTTTCCAAAGACAATCTTGTCTTTTCCTCTCATGTCATCTGGAACTCCTTCCTCTTTCATCCTGCTCATGTAGCCCTGAGGGGGGAGGAAAGTCGAATCGATTTGTAAAACATACAGCGAACACAGACCCCCCGCCAAAAAAAGCCATCTCTAAGAACTGATGTTATGATGCTTTAATATCAGTTTTCACCTCCACCACCGATCCCAGATCTCTGACATAGTCTCTCTCAGTCTCCACCAGCTCCAGAAGCACATAACTGAGGGACACAAAACAGAAATGGTCACCGTGTAATACAAATGTAATGCACTCAGCTGTGGATGAACATCAGAAATGTTCCATATAAGCACACGAGGGGGAAGACACACGTGATTAACTGATTGAACTCGAGCAACTTTTGTTTATCAAAACCCTAACACGAAACTGGCTTATAACTCACTGTCTCCTCTTGAAGAAGCCAGACTTGCGCTCGTCCAACTCATCGATGGGTGAGGAGGAGGAGAGGAGGGAGTTGTCAGAGGGGTTGAGGGAGGGAGAGCTGCTGTCGCCCTGCTCCATCGACAGAGAACTGGGACGATCCTCCAGTGACTGAGGAACAAGGAGAGTTAAGAAAGAGCTGTCACAGAGCCGATCTGTGTGCGATCTTATTTCATTTAACTGCATTATCTTTACTTTGGTATGTATCCATACTGTATGTAAGCCAATAGGCATGTGTGTGATATTGGCTAAAGTTCAATGCCCATTTGAACAGTGGACAGCTGGCGTAGTGAGTCACAGTCCCGGCAGATGACGAGTAGGCCATAATGCCATTCTCTGTCAGCAACACCAGAAAAGCTCGTACATTAATCCATCAGAATCGTTCCGTGTACAAATGTCCCACATTTGCGTGTACTTGTGAGTTTTTTGTTTATGATTTATTTTTTTTTTCCCCTCACCATCTTGCTCTTCACGAGCTCTTCGATGGCACTGACCAGTTCGGCAGCACTGGGCGTCTCTGAACTGTTGGGACGAGCGGACAGACGAGATGCAGACTGAAACAGAGACAGAAGATGAGAGAGAAAGAAAGGAAGAATAAAGAAAGAAGTTAACGGTTGAGTTGTAAAAAGGACTAATGTAAAACTTGGCAGAGCTGCATGCGTGCAGTAGTGGTACATTCTCAATGGCTACTACTGTGTATGTGATCAGGCTCACCCTCGTTGACTTTGGACCCCCGATATTCCACATGTCCAAATAAGGACTTGGTGGGTGTGATCTCCCTAATAAAAGGGTGAACTGGGGGCCAAGCTGGAGCCAATCACAGACTGGTCTCGGGTGGGGGGGAAACAGGGTTAAGAGTTATGAGGTGGGATTAGGTCAAGCTCTGGGATTGGAGACTGCTCTTCAAGCACAAGCACCGTGATTGGTCGGACAACAGCAAACATTGTTGCGTAATACTCCATCGAGGAGACATTTTGCCTCAGCAACAGAGCCCAGGCTGAGTGGCAGGCAAAGTGTTAAAAGGAACCCCCTATTCACGACCGGACTGAATGGGATTTCACCATTTAGTCCGACAAACCACGGACCGCTGCAGCGGCACGTGAATGGAGCATTCACTTCGCTTCAGCAACAGTGGAACAAGTACACTCCACGGGAATGACATTGTTTTGGTGAAAGAAAGAAAAGCAAAAAAAAGGCAAGAAATAAAAAGTTCAAATGACGAAGGGTCCAAAGCGGAGATGATGAAGTGATTTTACGTGGAGAGATAGGGAAACTGGGAAAGAAGAGAAGTAGAACCGAAATCAACGTGATGCTGAAGGGAGGAGCATGCAACCATTAAAGAGATAAGAGAAAAAAGAAAAGTTATTGATGCCAAAGTGAACGTTTAGTTGTGTTATTGTCAGCTTTGTGTGGCCCTCTGTTTGTAATCAAGATTAATGTGGTTCAAATATTGTTGAAATTAGCAATTGGCCCCAAAAAAAAAGAAAAAAGTAGATTTTTAGATTTACAAGTTCAAAAGGTTCAATAGGCATCTTCTTGTAAATAGCAACTTATTTTGTGTGTGCCTGCACTTATTTGTTTTTAAATCTTGTTTTCTTTTGCATTATGTGTTGATGCTTTTAATGTTTTTTATAGTGAAGCACTTGTTGTTGAAATGTGCTATACAAATAAACTTACCTTGCTTTATCTTCGCAACCCTTCCCGCAGTTAATGCACATAAAATAGTTGTATGCCAACATATTGCTGATGAAGCAAAATCCCATTTACTGTATTTAAAATGGGCCATTTTAAATGCAGTAAACGACACACAAATCTACTTTGTTAGCGTAAAACCAAACCACTTGGGGCTTTGTTGGTATTGTGCATTGTGTTTTCTGCACACCCTGGCCTGTGACCATGTGTCGTATACATGTACTTCATGTGTCACCGACCTTGTCGTCCTGGGAGTCGGGCTGCAGCAGGCTGTGTATCTGGATGGCCATAGGCGGAGGTAGAGGGACAGCGTCTGCCCCCTCCTCTCCTTCCTCCTCGCCACAGCTCTGCATGCCTGATGAAGAAGACTTGGACAGAGTACCGCTGCTCAGGCCCTCATTGCGCATACGCTGGAGAAAAGAGAGGAGGGGAACAATGATCGACTGCTCGGTCGTAAACCAAAACCGCGTCTTTGGATGTCGTGACGCGGCCCGTCGTCCACTGCTCGTCTGCTCTTACTTCCTCCAGTGTCTCGTCCTGCGGCGTGGCGGCGCTGTCGTCAGAGTCCTTCTGCGAGCCGACCATCGAGTCCATGTTCTTCCTCGTGCCGTCGCGGTTCTTCTTGTGCTTGTGGGCGAGCTTCTTGACGTGGCCATCGGCTTTGCCGGAGCTCAGCCGTCGCACAGGGCTGGTCAGCCACTTCCTTAAGGTGTTTCCAGGACGTTTGGGGCCAGGCGAGCTGTGAGGACCCAGGGTTTGGCTGGAGCCTGGTTGCAGGGTGTCGTTACTGGATACAGACAGGGTGTCTAAGGAAAGGAAGAAAATAAAGAGAACGCTGATTATGATATTCATCACAAGCACAGTCTTTGATATCGCCCCAACAAATCGTTGTTGTGCTACATGTTGCGTAACAACCCGTAAACCACACTATAGTCACCATACTGCATATGCATATGTGAGTTTGCATATATAGTGAGAGAACACTGAGGAAAGACACGGCGTATGATACACAATGTGTGTGCTTTTGTTTGATTGTACAGGGTTTGTATGTGTTATGTGTAGTAAGCAGACTGTTCTCCTCCTCACAGCGATGCGGGTACCTTTGGGAATCGGTAAGAGGAAAGCTCTTCTTCGACTAGAGATGGAAAAAATACTAGAGGATATGGATAGGGATGCTTGAGGCTTTGTCTGAAGGATTCAAAGATACATTCACCTGTCTGCTCCTTCCCTCCCGTTCTCCCTCCTATCTTTAGCCTTTCTCCTCCATTACCTTGACAGTCCCCCAACAAGCTATTTGATCAATGAGTCTTGGGATGATACTGTTGAGGTTGGATTTCTTTGCGTGCTGTCACACGACCGCAATACGGACCTCAACTCTGACAGCACAGAGCATGGACCGCCTGTAAGAACTCACAGCTCAACAAACGATGACAGCATTATATGGGAGTATTCCTTACTGTGCTGCCGATACAAGAGAGTAAAGAAAAAAACAACCCTCCGTCAATCCCCCCCACCCATGGATGAGGAGAGTGCCTATAACTTTTTATCAAAAAACTGGGACTGGGACACATTCCTGGCATCCAGAGGTACAGTCTATCACTTTAAATGTGAAGCTGTAGCTGTAGCTAAACTGCATCATCAATATTTCTCAGAACAGGAAGATCTCAGGAGATGATGTTCTCATTGGGCAGATTAGCACATGCCTGATGAGAGGGAATGGCTGCAAAGACAAGAGCATTTCTTATTGCATCGCACCACATCGCGAGTTGTTGAGCGCCAATGCAAAAATATAGGAATGAATATGATATATAAATGTATTAAGTCTGGATATAAGACTTTACAGCTTGATTAAAGAGTAAAGTGTTTGAGAGATTCAGGCTTCAGCCTGGTGGTTAAAACCATGCATCTGTTATGGATTAAACCATGTGACCGAGCTGAATGGCTCTTATGAATGGTAGGTGTGGAATCTCTGCCTTCCCTCATTGGACACTTTTACACAGCCTGAATGAACGCATCTGCTTCTGCATTTGCATATGAACAGGGCGTGTCATTCATTCAGCCTCTGGGAGAGTTCTTTTTACAGCCCTCTGCTGATACGAAGCATGTGTTCTCACATCTCATGCAAGGGAAGAGGAAAAGCACAGTTCCTAGAATAAGAAAGCCTCTCTCACATCGTTGAGACTCTGAAGCCATCTTATCAGAGGCTCCTCTCACCATCTCGCTCTGCCAAAAGCCTGGCTCATCTGGAGATATCTGAAGCATAAAAGTTACGATCTTTTACTGCTTCTGCAATGTTCAAGATCATTTTTCAGCTTATGAGTCAAGCGAAGAATAAGGTGAATTAGAGTATGCATCTTTTTATCCTGCCTTTCAGTCTTTCACCAGACAGAAAGTCAGACAGATACTTTTCCATCTTCCAGGGAAGGATAAGCTTGAACTACTGTGGAGCTTAATGCTTGACCTGCCTTCATCTCCCCTGCAGTACCAAAGGAACGCCACAGTCACAACTCTTTGTTACGATACGGCCCTGGAATGTTTTAATCATAGGCACAATCATGGGGCCTCTTTTATATTGTAAAAATACCTTAACCTTTACTATTGCCGCTCTCCAAGGACTATCAAAACGCTCCTTTATGGGTTCTGCATGTTGTAACTTCACTGGATAACACCAGCTTACGAGGCCTTTGAAGTAGTAGGGTTGTAATGTCCTGAATATTTTGGGTACGCACAATGTGTATAAACTACAAGTGGACACTTAAGCATCACACAACTGTTTTTGTTCTAATGTGAACCGGACCCTTTTCTACCATTTGTGTTATAACTGGCAGGCAACACTGACGATCTACACTTACCTGCGTACATAATTTAACACCGAAGTGAAAACTTGTGCTTTTAAAAAGGAACAAACTAGGGAGCCAGAGACAGGAGTCAGGACTCCCCGTGTAGAGCAAACTGACCGAGGACACAACCGAACATGTATCTGTGCCGTTAGCAAGTACTTCTTAGCTGTTACATGAAAGGCTGCGGGGCCAGTTACGCAGACACATATTGATTCTGTAGATTCACACCAACGTGGGATTCTGGTGAGAAACAATGACTTTGTATCTCTTTGAATCCCATTGAAATAAAACAATACAAAATGTAAAACTGATCATTGTCTAACCGTGGCTATTGTCAGACAATGATCTCAACCTCTTGTCCTTCATGTGCCGTGCAATGTTCAAACGCTGACAGTCAGATATGCCCTCTGATGAGACTGAAGAGGTCGCGCAAACAAAAGTGTCAATGGGTGAAACATGGGTTCAGCGGCCCTGACACATTCCTCCTCAATAGAAAATAACCCCGGGGACAAACACACACACACACACACACACACACACACACAGACAGAAAGACAGAGGGTATGACCTTTGCTCCTTTGACCTTTGCCCTGCAGGGTGACACCTCAACAACAGCTGGTCAGAATTGCACTCATGGGAAACCAGAATTTTCTTTGCAGGTGTGACGATAAGAGTTTGTCCGCCCCTTTCCTTTTTTTTTTATGTCAATAGCTACATTAACAGAATTGTGCCATGCTTCAAAAAGTAAATCTGAATGTATTAAGACATGACCCTTAAATACTCTTCAATCCTGCTAATACAAAAAATACATAATGAAAACACCAAGACAACATCTGGACCCAACACGCCAACCTACTACACTTAAATAAAAACATATACAAGTATATATTGCTGACGTACAAAAAATGAATTGCCGTTCATTTTCCCCAAAGTCGCAATAGAAAATTAATGTAGCACAACCCTATTAAGATCATTTATGTCACTAACTTCTGTGAACATCGAGAGTGGCTATAACCTTTCTGTATCATAGCCAACAAAAATTTTTCTTCATCTTTTTTTCTCTTCATCTTCAGATGTTTGCTCATCTTCTGCAAGCTAACGACCCGCTAACATAAGTCAGTCACTGCTCATTCGCCCTGCTGCAAAGAGCACGCTAGATTTACGACTTTGTGCGTGTGCGTGCGTGTGTCTAAGAATAGGAGGGAGGGGAGGGTACAACTGGAACGATCCCAGAGGTCCGTGCAGCTCCACAGAAGCATGCCTGGGATTCCAGAGGTGTCACCAGGGGAGCATCTATCGTGTGGTCTTACCTTCCCCAGGAGACACACACAAACACACACACACACACACACACACACCGGTCGGTGTGGTTGGAGACCAGCTTTCATGGGGTGGACGTGCAGCATGTGGAAAAAAGCTCCAGAGCGTTTGGCTGGCTGATCTCTAAAAATGTGGACAATGCTGGACAGGGCTTGCCACCAACAGCCATAGTTAGGGAGGGTGTGGAGTTGGGATGGGAGATATGGGACAGTTTGGAGACCACCCGCTACATATTCTGGCAAAACTCGATAAGGCTTTATCACAGTGTGAAAAACATGAAACAGAAGAAGGATGGAGAATGTGAGAAGCTCCTGATCTCCCTGTTCAATTCTATTTGACCTCATTATTGCCTTTTCTCCTCGGGGCTCGACAATAACACCCTCTGTCCATCTGTGCAGCGCCCGCCTGACCTGGCATCCAGAAATAAGATATAATCTTGACAATGTGATTTCCGTAGATTTAATATCTCATCACATAACGGTGCATTCAACAAATTACTTTCACTGCCATCATAACGCAACATAATCCACACTTGATTAGTAAATGCCCTCTGCAATAAACCCATTTAAAAATAGCTGGCCCAAAAGCCTAAAAAAAAGCAAGCCCAAACTTTAAAAAAACAGCCTTCAACGTGATAAGATGAAAACAACAATAAAGCCACATTTTTTTTATGCCGCACCTTTAATGTCTTTTTCAACTCTATGGTATTAAAACCGCAGAATTGCTAAAAAAACCCACAACAAGCTAAGAAGACTCAAAACCAACCCTGCTAGTAGCAGAAGAGAGAGAATAAAAAAATGACTTGTTCTCTCCACATTATGCCGTTACTCGTGTGTTACACATGACCGAGGCACCTACCAAGGTCCAGCAGCCAGAACTTGCAGTTGTCAGAGGGTCCCCCCCCCTGTGCTGAATCCATGGAGAAGAATGGGTTTAGAGACACGAGGGACTGGATTCCACGGGCCATGTCAGTCAAATATCAAGCCTCCAGATTCTGAATTGACATTTTCCCCTCACAGCATCCTCCAAGTTACGCTGAGCATTCCTATGCACAACCTAAATAACTCGTAGTTAGGAGTAAAATATAGGAAAAAAACTAAAGTAACTGCGTAGCTGAAAATTCCAGAGAGAGAAAAGTGTGAAGTCCAGAGTAAAACGCAGCATTAGAGTGTGGGATGTTTTCTCTCTCTTTGTGTCTCCTTCCCTCCCTCTCTTGTGAGTGGGCTGCTGTGAGGATATTGGGCGAGCCTCCACTGAGCCGCTCTGTTCCAAGGGAAGGTCTGTAAACATGCAGCACATCTACCGTATTACCCTTTGTAGAAGCACCCACTCGCTCTGGGTGGGCGGGTGCATATTTTACAGGCATTAGGATGCACACAAGTTGGGCGGTATGCTTGGAACAAATATAGACTCGGTTATGAAATCCAAGAGAAGTGAACGGCGACATGTTAAGTGTTTCATATTCAGTGGCTGGTTATGAATTTCAGATCATTTTCTTCTGAAAATCCAAATTCTCCAATTGGGGTTTTCAAGAAGTTTTTTTTGGAGTGTCTTAACTACTATATACATACATATATATATATATATATATTCAACACTTCATTCCGTTTTCCTACATCTTCCCTTCATCTGACACGCTGTGCAGCATTGCAGCCTCGACGCACAAAGACCTCCCTGTTTAACGGCGAGCGTGTGTTCGTGTGAGTCCTTGGGCTCTAAACGCACTCCATCCTGTAAGAACACGCACACACTTGTTTATACACTCCTCTGCTCCTAACAGAGTCCTTTAATCAATAACGCTGCCGTTACCTTGTTTGCACCGTTGTATTTATTTCATTATGACAGGCACCGAGAGTCAACCTTCATGCGTCGGCAAACAAGAGAATTCCAGTAATCAAGATGAAAATGTGATTAGAGTGCAAATGAAAGCGCTCGAGACCCGATTCAACAGGCACGTGGAGCAGGTTTCAGCAGCCAACTGAACAACACAGGACTCCGTTGAACATTTAGAAAACAGTGTTAACTATACTGTTAATTCACACATGCTATAATCAGAGCAGACAACCAGCTGCCAGCTATACACTCTGCGGGTTAATCCTCCTGTGTGTGAACCATTTGGCTGTTCTCTATACTCCACACGTCGCCCCCCCCCCCCCCCCCCCCCCCCAGACAGTCAATTCTTCCTGTGTGAGACACACAGCAGGAAAAGGGAACACTAATCCCCCTCGACCGTCACCCTTCCGCAACTTTGGACAAGGTGGCCCATCACGGTTGGTCGGAAAATACAACAAAAAAAAGCTGACAAAGGAGCAAGGACGCTTTTTGTCATCCTCGTCTTTTTTTTTTTTTTTTTTTTTAAAGCACAGTAACCCCAGCAGAGAGAAGCTCCCTTTACCACTCCTACTGACCACACAGACACAAACAGGGAGAGCTGGTTTCGGCACAAAAAAAAGGGACCAAAGAAAGACAGCAAGCAGTCAAATCGCCATTGAAACAGTGGAGCTGCTGTCAAAACGCCTGAAATAAGTCGTTGGGAAACTCTGTCTTGTGAGTTTCTGTATGTAGAATCCAGGCATCCTGTCATTCTAAACGCAACCGTTCTCATACCGACTTCAAAGAGACTGCCGGCTAAATATTAGTATTCTATATTACCATAGAAACAAGCAGTGCAGCTCCCACCCGTCCCTCCAGAATAAAGAGGGAAGGCCACAAACAGAAGATGTAATAAAGCACCTATCGTGTCACCACTCAGGTCTGTGTGAAGAAACCATTACAAGCAGGACAACAACACCCAGCAGCCATCTGGGCCTTTGGCAGAGAACATGAGACACACACACACACACACATGTTCAGGGAGATTGTGGTTGCAGGTTGACTTGATGATGGGATGGAGTTACAACATCCAGCCATCAGGATCAAGCCCGCACTGCAAAGCATCATTTTCTATAAAGAAGATATTTGTATATTCTATAACCCTTTATCAATATTCAATATGACTTACATGTTATGATGTTATTCTATTCCATTAACTTGTCTGACTTATCCAAAGTTATACAATCGACGATAATGCATGTGTGTATCTGTGTATGCAGAAAGATAACACCATTTCTAACAATAATCTGCTATGATGGCTACTATAAGAATATTAGGAATCTGACAGGACACCATTCAGCAATAGTTTTGTGATTGTGTAACCACAGCTGGTGTGATGTAACACACACACACACACACACACACACACACACACACACACACACACACACACACAAAAGAACCGCGGGGACCACTTGTCTCAATAAAGCAGATGCAGATTCTGCTCCTTCACTCGGCTGTTTAACAGTTTCTATTTGGTAATGCGAATAAAATGGAGGGGCATGCTGCAGGTCGGCTCAAACAACATAAAAAGGGATTCTGCTCGGGAATCAGTTGGGCAGATGTTACAGGGCTTGGAATATAAAGGTTGCAATTATTTTAATATAACTAAAAGAGAGCTGTGCCGGGCTTTCCGCAGTTGCATAGCAACACCTAGAAATACATATGTGTGCTTTTCCCATGCTTGTTTGGTGTTATGCAAACAAGAAATACATTGTGTCGGAGGAAGAGCCTGGCGCTGGAAATAAAAGAGCTATTTGGTGTTTTAATCGTGCTGCATATTTCTTTGATCAGGCACCCATCTTACCCTACGCTGGATGCTTGCTTCAAAATTGGCTTTTCCCTAATGTGCTGATGTGTCCAGGTGTTCCTCAATTCCCCCTGCCGGTGTGTGCATATGAACAAATTGTCTTCCCTACCTTTGTGGTTGAAGAGCCCCTCCATCTCCATGGAAGACCTGGAGTGAGCGATGCAGAGCATGGAGCAGGGCACGATGCCCTCCTGGGCCGGACAGCGGTCGGTGGTCCTCACCAGGCACCAGTCCGGCTTATCGTGGAGTCGCTCCAGAACCTCCACGGTCTGGCCTCGCCGCACTGTCAGCTCCCCACTGCTGCCACCATTGCTGGCCATGAAGTCGTGGATCACCACCGTCAACTCACAGCCACCGGACAGCTGAAATGGAAGAAAGATGTCGGTGGAAAACCTTTTGGTGACTTTCTATGAGGATAAAGTACATTCAACAAGTCTTAAAACAAAATACTGTGAAAGTAAATGCAGTGAGCATGAGTGTAGTGATGCACTGTGATTAGATTGTTGTTAAATTGACTAAGGAGGAATGAGAAATGGAAAACAATAATTTGTTCATACATATCTCATCCAGATAGTATTTCTGACCAGCACACTTCAGATATACATACATTACATTTCTTTCTCCTGCATTTTAATAATATTGCCACATATTTTCATAGGTATAAGGGGAAGCTGGTCCTGGGTCTTGACTCCTTGCCCCTGCTTCCTGCATCTAGCCCCCAGGACCTGGCCTCCTTCCCAATGGCCCTGCCTCCTTCTTTGTGCCTCCTGCCTCAAAGGCCGACCTCATTGGTCCGGCCTCTTTCGCGATGCCTCCTGTCTAGTGGGCCGGCTTCCTGCCTCCCCCCACTTCTCCTCTCTTCCTCCTTCTGTTTCATAGATTGTGGTCGATGCCTACTAATTATTCATAAATTCATGTCATATTCATGTAATGTGTTTATGTAACTCTGTAATGCTGTACACATGACATCTATTGCTTCTGTCCATCCGTGGAGAGGGATCCTCCTCTGTTGCTCTCATGAAGGTTTCTTCCCTTTTTTCCCAGTGAAAGTTTTTTTTCTGTTTTTTTGGGGAGTTTTTCCTGATCCGATGCGAGGTCAAAGGTCAGGGATGTCGTATGTGTACAGATTGTAAAGCCCTCTGAGGCAAATTTGTAATTTGTGATTTTGGGCTATACAAAATAAACTGAATTGAATGCCAATAAGCAGTGGTGGAATGTAACTATAAAGTACATTTGGTACTTAGTCATACTGAGTAGCTTCTTCTCATGCCATTTTTATACATCTTCTGTTGGTACTTTTAATTTCAGGGTCCGAATGCTTCGTCCACCGCTGTCATTTAGTAAAATTACTTCTGAGATCCCAAAATGGACTGAATGGGCTCTCGGCACAAACAGCCTCCTTTGATAACAGCGCAGGTACTCAAGTTGGACTGCAAAGTGAAAGATTCTCCAAGCACTGATGATCGGTGACTCATTCTAGCACAACTCAACACAACGTCACTCTGACGACCTGATTCTGAACATCTATTCAAGTCTCTGTGAAAAGAAAAGAAAAAGGCGCTATTGGATAGAGGTGGAAAATGGTGTAATTAGTCCCTTTGCTCACTGGCTGTTGTTGACGGTATTTCTGTTCAACGCGTGACTGAAAATGCAGCTGCATGTTGCTACGAAGCCTCCGATCTCTGAGTTAACAGCAAGTGTTCTGTGCTCACAAATGACAGACGTGCAGCAACAGTACACAAGAGGGTTGTTCTACAAATATCATCTACGAAATGATATACATTTCTTCATTTTTCTGGGACATTGTTCAAATTAATTGGCTTTATTGAGCACAATACAAATCTTTAAAGCCATAAATAGCACAAATGTCCGACCTTGTATAGCTTGACCCCTTTACTGCACACGGCAATAAGCCAAATTCAATTTCATGTTTTTAAGTTCTTAAATCTCCATTTAGCATTTTCAGTTCAAGGTTGAAGAAAAAGTAACATATGTATATATAAAATGTTTAGCTATACGACTTTACATTATTTAAATCATCTTGTGAGCATTTATATCAAATACGACTTAATGGCAGATGAGAACGTTTTTATACACAAGTTATACTATTAGTCCTACAGTTAATAATAGCTGTAATAAAAAAAATTCATACATTTCATGCTTTCAAAGGTCTACTGCTGCACATATGCGTTCCTTATTTCTAGTGTGGAAATGAATGTAGTGCTGCAAGTTCCTTATGATGAGTCAAATAGATTGCATTGATCATTTCAAAGATATTCACAGCGTAAAAGTCACAGTAGTGAATATTAACAAAGCACAATATTTGCAACCTACCCGTTGGTAGTGTGGTAAAGCCAGAGAGCTGAGGAGTTGAGAAACGGGATGCGAGATCCTGTCCTCCAGCCTCTCCATTGTTTTCCACTCCCTCATAATGAACAAAACCCCAAAAAACTAAAACAAAAACCCTCCCCAGTGTCTGATATCTACAGCAATCCACTAAATGTGTTAGATCACAATGAGGAGTTGCTCACTGGGTAAGCATAAGCCGTCTGGAAAACAGGGCAAGGGATTCAAGCTTTTATGTAATATTTCCCCAGATAATCACAATCCTGATCCATTGAAACATCCCAAGGCCAGAAGGAATCCACTGCAACGGTCAACAGCACTGAGCTGCGGGCTCTTACAATCAGCCTGTTGAAGCTTAAACGATTCCCTGCTGTGCGGCTCCTCTCTCCGGAGCGGTTAATCCATCCTCATCTTTAAACAAGTGTTTGCCACAATTGAGCTCACTGATGTCCGTTGATCAACATAAAATTAGAAGAGAAAACGCAGAATATTGCGCGGATATTTCTCTGTGTGACAATCGATCGCTTGCGAGGACTTCAAAACTGTGCTCTCCTGTCTGGCATACAGACGAGCGTCCTCTGTGAAGAGAGCGGGGGAGGCTGAAGCTGCAGGCACACAAGTCAGTCACTCAAAGACACACACAGGGACATGGACACACACACACACACACCACTGGCACTGCCTCTTGAAACAGAGTCCTCACAGAGAGCGATCGAGAGGAGCATTCAAAAGGTGAGACTGAGATGCGAGATGTATCCTTGGATGCATTATTGTGCGATTTTGAATGTTTATGCTTGATCAATGACTATTTAATTAGTTTTGACACAAGTGGGTAAACCGTAGCGATGGGGAACGCGAGCACACACAGAGCTCTGCTTTACAATTTGGTTTTATACTTAATGAAAACAACCACAGAGCGCAGCTTTGTGCAAAGGGTCAACCAAACAGATGCAGTAAACACTCGAGAGGTAATTCACGTCCTGATTATGCATGAGGCCGAGCTGGAGGCCGTCCGACTCAAGTGAGAGAATAATGACCTCGTAGAAGAGTCCACAGCCACACGTTTAGAATTAGTATGACATAAAAGTATGGAAATGTTGTTCTCCATGTATGCTGGTGTGTGAGTGTGTGTGTGTGAGTGTGTGTGTGTGTGTGTTGGCTTTACAGTTGCTCATACTGAGCGTAGGAGGACAAGCCTTCTGTGGTGCTATTACCAGATATAACCACAACCGACTGTCGCTGTTCACACACACACACACACACACACACACACACACACACACACACACACACACACACACACACACACACACACACACACACACACACACACACACACACACACACACACACAGCTTCAGATGGACTGTTTCTTCCTCCTAACACAAATCAAACTTGAGGAGAGCTGCCTGCATCTATCCGGGTTGCAGCGTCCGACGTGTGATGGCATGACATGTACCCGATAGTGAGTGACAGAGTAGCTACAAACTGACTGAATTAACTCAATTGGGTTGCATGTGCAGGGAAATAAAAAATAAAATAGAAAAAAAAGTCTATTCGTTGTATCACAGTGCTTCCTACTACATTTCGAGGATGAAGAATGCCTGGAGATATTGTGTGTGTGTGTGTGTGTGCGTGTGTGTGTGTGTGAGTGTAGTCGAACCTTATCACTGTCCAGTGTGTTCTGGGATGTACGTGAGGCGATGGAGATGGTATCCGGTTGGCTGCTGGCGTCTCCCTGGCTGTCCAGCTCCTCTCCGTCCCTGCTGGCAGACAATATCATTACAGTCATTTAATGGTTTCTATTATATTAATACATAATTACATTTTTATTCTATATTTATGGCTTACCGTCTGCCTTTATGTTTAGCTGTGCTGGCTTTAGGGATGTGGATGGGCTCCTTTAGAGCTCCACGCAGGTGGACAGTTCGCTCCTGGATGACCTCCCTAATGTGTTTGATCCAGTCCTGCTTGTTCTCGATACTTGAAGCCTGGGATACGGGACACAGAGGTTACATGTACGGGTTCTAGTACGTACAGGCATCAGCAGTTGGAGGCAGGTCTTCTCATCAGTTTGTTTTCACACAGACAGAACATGAAATCAACAAAAAATAAAAGCCGTTGCCCTGCTCACTTGGCCTGAATTAATTCATTGTTGACCCATGACACTGTATAAAGGTTTAATTGACTAATTACAAAGTGCTGTCTGATCCCACGAGTGCTTTCATCCCCGCTATCTTCTACGTGAGTCACACATCACAGTTCAGACCCATTGTGAAATTGTGTTTTTAGTCCACGACTGCTCTCTTTCACCTTCACTTAGCAACCAGCAGCACCAAGGCTGATGCAGCGCCGTGTTACACAACACACAGATTAAGAGGATCATCAGAAGCTGTGTAATAAGACTGATAGCTGCACAGAAACCATAGGCACACATCAGAACACATACACTGGGATCCGCACACACAGTTTCTCTCCGTCGGTCTCAAAAACCAACACATCGACATCTGCACACGGACCCTGCATAAAACATTGCTTCTGACTCACTGTGTGAGAACTACCAAGTTGCTTGTGAGTTTTTCGATTATGACCCATCCACTGCTACACTGATGCTTCTGTGTGATGAGTGAATAAAGTAACACTCCACCCCCCTGCAGGGAGTGAACTTTCTTGGCTGAACAGAGGATTTTGTGAGGGTGGAGAACAGACACGGAGTGACTCTTCTTCTTTATGCATGAACAACTTGGGGAATCTAAACTAAACTAAACTAAAGCTCCTTATGAAGCAAACGTGTTTTGGATCTCAGCTTCTAACTTGTTCAATTATGTTGGATTGTAAATATATTAAAAGAAGAAAAAAGCTTTTCATTCAAATTGACATCGTTGATGAAAATATGAACGCGGTGATCGAAACATTGACCCTTTATCGTCACCAAAATCCACATCTTGAAATACCTTGAGGACGATCTTGTTGTCGGAAGTCGGGGTTCTGCCCACCCACAGGGCAAACTTACAAGCATCTCCCTCCACATGTTCTGTCACCCCGAGCTCTGATGTCTAAGGGGACGAATAAGATATCAGCAAATTGACATGATGCAGAAACCCAAAAAATTGTGTAACCAAATATAAAAACAATGTGTGGCATCGAGGTCTTCCAGCTGACCCGACAGCCAATAAACCAGGAATCAATCCTGAACCAATCCGGGTCTTAAATTCACACTTTTAGGCTAGACTAGAGTCTTGGGTTGGGTCAAGATTGAATTTATATATTTATACATTTGAGCAACTAAACCTGATCTTTCCCAAGGAAGAGTCTAAATAACATGAGCGACACAAGCTGTAATCACTACACGGAAATGTACAATAATAATTACTGGTGTGTAATATAATCATGTGACGGTAAGTGTCACAGTACATCTTAATTAATTTCTCCACTATCCTAATACAGTAGGTAGAAGCAGAAACAATACAGTCGCATCAAACAGAACACGACTCACAAAGAGCTTGCTCTTGAACAGGTACTTGCTGCGCCCGTTGGAGTCTTTGACTTCTTTGCTGAAGACCAGGGACATCTCAAAGAGGAACAGGTGTCGGTCGCGACCCTTCCGGATCAGAGTCTTGGGATCCCAAACCTGGAAGGACTCCTGAAGTATCAACTCTCCCTGGGAGTCTATGTTCCCATCAAACCCTGAGGTGGTGAAGAGAGAGAGGAGGAAACGGGGGTTTGCAGGCAGTTGAATGAAGCTACTGCTGAGAGAGAGTGTGTGTGTGTGTGTGTATACCTACCATCCAGCATAGAGAGGTGCATGGCATCATTGGCTCTCTTGGGGACACTGAGCATGACTTCAAGACCATCCTTTATCTCACCTTTACCCTCCTCACAGCATGTCAACAACTCCTACAAACACAACACATTTATATATCAAGTGAAGAACACATCCATGATATTTCTGATGGATTAGGTTCCTACTGTATGCATGTTTTTGTTGCGTTTGCTGTACCTTGAGAAGGAGCTGGTATTTAGTGATTCTCTGGACTGGTTTGATGAGGTAAGAGGAGATGGAGTTGGCCAGGCGATGTCTCTGCTGGATTTCCTGCAAATCAAAATAGGGGAAACAGACACATGTCTTACTTGAGCTCGGCTCTTTATTATTCGAAAAAAGGAGATAATAAACTCGAACTCTAATATCAGTACTTATTGCACACAAAGCAACAATGGCAGTTCTTTACATCAAAGTAGGGTCCAGCATGTTCCAGGATGAGCTGAGTGGAGTCGGGCTTGTTCTTACAGTAGTTCACGTACATCTGGAACTTATCCGCCTAGGCAGGAGAAAGAACACCAGTACTTTACTCACGACTTACCAAGAGTCTCGGGTGCAAAAGAAAAGTGTAGTACGCTAGTGTGTTTTGTTATACAAACCTAATATGGACAAATTAACTTGATGGTACAATTTAGCAATACATAATAATATAATAAAGAAATAATGAGGAAAGCAAAGACAAACTGAAACAGGAAAGTCACAACTTGTAGATCTCTCACCCAGGTCACGAAACAATGGCCGACATCCTCTGGAAGCTGCTCATACTTCTCCAACTCCTTCAGGAAGATACTGTACAGAGAGAGGAAAGATTTAAAGGTGGAACAACTCATCTTTATTAAAGAGTTGATCAGATCACAGCTTTACTGACTTGTGATGAAACTCGTAGAGGTCCTGCATGTTGCCAAAGATAATGTGTTCCTTGTTGACAATACCAGGAGGAATCTCCTCCACACCACTGGTCATCTCCCACAGGTACGTCTGCACAAGAGGACACAGAGGAGCAGAATTAATTAAATACCTAGAAATCTCACCGTAACAACTCTTTGGATGTAAGAGCATTTTATTTTTAAATGAATACTTTTCCTATTTTGTAAAAAAAAAACAGATGAAACATCTAAAGCAAAGCAAGGCTAACATTTTTATACAAAGGACATTTTATTCCAACTAAAAGGACAATGTGCTGCACAACGCATGAGCAACCACAAACAGCTTATTGTGTGGGGAGCAAAAACACAAGACATAAGAAAACAGACACATAAATGATATGTGAATTAAAACCATTAGGAAGTAGGAATAGACATTTAAATAAAAGAAGATCTAACCAGTAAGAATTAATAAGATATGTGAATTTAAAACCATAACAAATACAAATGATACAAATCCAATAAAAGTTCCAGTTGACCAATAAAAAAAAAAGTAAGACTCATTAATAAAGAAATTAATAAAAAAAGTTTAACTAACTGGAAAAGTTCAATGTAACCAATTTTAAAGGATATGTTAATGCAATATAAGCAACTAACATAACAAAAACAACATTTAACAGTCAATTTACTTACATCCGTACACTCCCGTAGGTCTCTGACGTAGGTTTTCTCTGTTTGAATCAGCTCAGCCATTATAAATCTGAAAGGACATGCACATTTACTTTTGGTTTATTTGATAAGGGACAGTGCACATTAATAAAAACATTTCTGTAAATGTGCCACATTGGGAGGGAGGCGCTGATGAACACGTTCAGGTCCTGAACTGTAGTTGACCAAATAGAAATTAAAAAACCTGTGGGGAAGACTTGCATTTACATTTTTGTAACTGCTGTGGTACTGTTGCATCGTTGCTGTATGTGGATGCATTATGACTCCCTTATGGATATTATGTCATATGCACTGTAATGAACAGGCTGTTTGTAGTCCTTTATACATTTTCCCCATAAACCATTTAAAAAACAATCACCAAAACTATTCTATGAAGCATCAGGAACACATTTTGTGACGCATGCTCATACGGCACATTGCTGCTCTCCCTCCTCTCACATGCACCATGAATTCCATCTCCATTGGTTTTCACGCTAGATTGAATGCAAAGATTTCCGCGTTTGCTACGATGTGCTCATGTTCTCTGGATAATTTGACATTTAATTCCACATCATCATTAAACCAAAACGATTTGAAAACGAAATCCTGGCTGCAGCTATAACGTGTAAATTGGACTCGAGAAAAATACATGTTTTCATATGTTTGCAAGGAATTACTGAATTATTCATCCGGGCATTTTTCCAGGCCTGCGTAGGAAAACCTGTGATGCTGAACATCAAGTGGCGATGAGGAGAGAGTGCGCCGGGGGGAAAACTTCTTGCACTTGCACTTACTCTTTCCTTCTCGCTGACTTCCTCTTCTCCTCATTGAGCTCGTGGGCAGCATCCCTCAACTTGACCTCTGACCCTGGGGCACTGGCTGGAATGATGTCCAGTTGGAGCTCTTTACTCTGAAAGGGAGACAGTTGGCTTTTAACAAACACGTAACAAGCATGGCGGTCATTCACTCATCAACACACCGATGTGTGACATATTTGCTTTCTCTTAGCACCAGTTCATTAAAAATGAACTGCTGGGAGATGGAGTTTAAAAAGGGACATGAGTGACAGAAGGTCTCCAATATCTATCACCATCTGACCACCTGGTCCTACTCTTAAAACTACAATAAAAGTAAAGCCACGGGTAGTACGCATGATTAAATGAAATCAGATGAAACATTATTTTGTTTTAATCTCATACTAGAACGTCTGCAGGCCAAGAGTATATCCTTATTACTATAACCTGTGCCAGACATGGACTCCATCAACGGATTCACCGCTCTATGTTCGTTCATTATCCAGCGCCAACACCAGGTTTTAGGATAAAGCATATCAATAACCAAGAGGAATAGATATCTGTATTATTCTCAGATGTGTATCATTGGTGTGTACTCACAGCCTTGTTGGAGTCAGAAGAAATGCCGAGGGCTGTTTCCAGGCAGGTTCGGTATTTGTCCATGCGGAGAGAGAAGTCCCTGTAGCGCTTGTCCACAGAGGACACCCATTTCTTTATCTCCAGGGCATGGGCGTGGCCCTTGTCACAAAACCCATCCGCCAGCTGGATCAACAGCTTTACCCGCTCTTTGGTTTGCTGTCAATAGAGAGACATTCAGGGAGGGGATAGAGAGAAAAGAGAGGTGGCCGCAGAGAGCCGGCGCCGGTGGAGGAAAGGTAGATAAGAGAGGGAGGGAGAGAGAGAGAGAGAGAGAGAGAGAGAGTTAGGAATCAGTGTGCTGCTTCATGGACACAATAGCTTGTCATCTCACACAATAACAGTGACACAGCGCTGAGGGATCGGGACAATACATTGCCCTGGGAATGGGCCTCATGCAGAAGAGCGCAGGACTGTGAAAACAAACACACACAAAGAGTTTCTGTCCTTCACACCTTTCTATTAACACCAAATACACACAAACGCACACACGCACCTTTGCTGTAATCTGGAAGTCTTCGTGCTCTTTAAGCAGCTCCTGTGTGTGGTGAATGCTGGAGCCGGTGGACGTGTGTGTGGACAGGTAAAACTCCCCAGTGTCATGGATCCACTCCAGGGCCTGAGGACACAACCAATCACGAGTGAGTATACTCTACTAACTATGCGCAGCCGAAGACCCGGTACAAGTCGGTGCAGTGGCAGTCAATTTAAAGTCAAGGGGGTCGTTTGTATGCTTAAAACTCGCCATCATCCCCTTCATCTGAACTAATCAGGGTTTGATATGTACAGTGTTTTAGCTTTATGATGCCCCCTGATCACATTCATGGTAATTCAGAATTAGATAATGTGACATAATTTTAGACTGAACAATATGATACAGGATTTAGATGTTACCACCTATTACAATTTAACTTATTCATACATTTCTATTATATTTTCTATTCTATATCATGTGCTTCATAACTGGGCCTGCAGGCACTGACCAGCAGTAGCAGAGCTGGTCAAGTCAAACTGTGAGACCAGAAAGCATTCGGGCCACGGGGATGAAAATCCCCTGGATCGCCCTCGAAAAGCCATGTCCTAGAAACATCTATGATGTCATCGGATTTGATTGGCTAAGTGCATTGCCGTGTGCCTTGCGCTGTGCTATCCAAACACCACAAGAGGGAGCTAAGTGTCTGTATTTAGCCAGCCTGAGACTTGGCACAGAGGTGCAGAATTAAAAGCATTAATACCACAGATTCTGATTTGCTTCAGCGTCATGAAAATGAAGAATTTCCAGCAGTCGAAGTAACGTTTAAATAAAACCCTCCAAGTGTCAGCTCAATCTGAGAGATGTTGGCTGCTACTGGAAACATCTCTGTCCATCTCATAGGTCCTTTTATGTTAAGATGATCTACGACTGGTTTACCTGAGAAATAGTAAGTGTTCTTTGGACCACTCATCCTAGCTCAGATGTCTTTAGGACTGTCACTGCAAATGCACACACAAACAGCACAGCACACACATTGCAATCATAAGGACACACGCACCTGTTTGGCGCTGCGTTCAAACACCACATATTGCTGGCACTGGTCCAGCCTCCGCTTCCTCATGGTCCAGAAGTGAAGCACTCTGTTCTCTCTCTGCAGCAACTCATTCAAGATATCTGATGACAGGACACAAGAAGAAAGAAATTATTCAACATTTATTTAACACCTGAATTTATTATTTTGGGGTTAAATTTAGAAACTTTGGATCTAAAAAGTCAAATGAGCTAATAAACATCTCTGTAAACATAAGATGCAGAACACATGAAGGTGAGAATCGACCCATCTACTTACTCTTAACCTGCGTCTCTGGAGCTTTGACATGGGACAACATGCCAGGCATGTTGACACTGTTCCTGTGCAGGTACTTCAAGAAGACGTCAGCATTACGCCTGGCTAACGTGCAGGCCTGGAAGGGTGCAGGATGACAACACATGTAACTTACAGGGGTCAGTAATGATAACCTTCTGACCAATGAAATACTGGAAATGAGCTCACACAAAAGAGTGATAAAACGTGTCTTTTCTTAAATATGAAGTCAAATGAATTTGTCTCTATCACCTTGAGGAAGGCCTCTTTCTGCTCCAGATGTTTGCTGATCATTGGGGTGACGTGGTCTGAGTCACTGTTCGGGCCCAACTTATCTGCACCACCACACCAGTCCTCTTCCCTCTTGTACTCCTGCTCCAGGCTTTCTAACACACTGCAGACCTGAAACATAGACGACACGGTCCATACGACCTTCGTACAAAATAACACTGGCCTTCTGCTGGCCTAGACTTTAAACTGCACATCTTTGGGAGCATTTTCTTCATTACACTCTTTCATCATAAACCTTCCTCGTCTAATTTACATGATCCCTTTTTGACGCTGCTGCTCAGAAGCATCCCACACACAAATACCTGCTCAGAGGTCTTGTAGAAGGCCACGGAAGCATTGACCAGCTTGAGTCGGTCCTCCATCTTCAGCATCAGCTGCTGCCAGTGGTCCGCCACCTTGACGTCAAACGGAAAACAAACCCAGCTCACCACTTGCATTGGTCTGGTTTTTCTTTTAGAGGCGTATGCGATTGTAAGAGAGCGGTACCTTTTCAGCACAGTCTCTGATCATATCCATGTCGTAGTGGTTCGCCTGGAGTAAAGCCTCGGCCTTCTGCTGTACCTGCAGCGCACTCTGATGGGTTTTCTGCATGGGATAAAACCAAAAAGAAACGATGAAATTCAAAAAAGTTATATGGATCTCCATATCCCAATGATTGCTTTGAAAGTACAGCCGCATCTCCCTATTGGACCCTGCAGGGCTGTTTGGTGATGAGTAGAGGACTGGGGAGGATAGCGTTTGATTATAGCTGTGTCATAAAGATTTTGAGGATGCTGAAGGGAGCATTCTGGAGAGGAAATGAGATAGGTGAGGTGGAAAAAGGACAGCATCTGGTGATTTTTGTGTCATAGCGGTTAGCCTGAGAATAAGGCTTTTGACTCCTTGATGGTGCATGAGCACTAGAGGAAAGGAAAACAGAAGGAGATTAAGGAAGCGTGAGTGGCTTCCTGCCACCTTTGGTAACGTCTGCAGCTCCTGCGGAGTCGTGTCAAGGAGCACTTTCACATATCACTTGTTCTTTTCTCACCACGCGGGACCCATTGCGGGCTTCAGGGATTACAGTTATGGCATGCGTGTTCAAATTCAAGTCTCACATAAAGGTAGCTTTCTTCTGAGCATGCATCTTTGTGTTTGTGTGTGTGTGTATGAGAGCTCTGTAGAAGTAGGTCAGCTACAGGCCTGCATGAAATGAGCCAGGCATGACGGAGTTCAAAGGAAATACACCCTGCATAATCAGTAGTAAAGAGAGAAAGGATCTAGATATTAGTCCTTTATAATTCCATTTCATGGGTGACTCGTGAAGATGAGTTTCAGGAAAAAGGCAAAAGGTAAAAAGAATGAAGGCCAACGGAGTAAAGGAGATGAAGAAGTGGTAAAAAAAAATGAGGTTAAAGGGAGGTGAAGACAGGAACAGGCATTTTATGTTGTATTTTACCTCTATTGCATGTTGGAATTGTTCATGTTCCTTCTGCAGCTGTTCGGCTTCCTGTAACGAACTGGCAGTGATCAGACCAGCGTTCAGCATTGACTCCCCATTACGGATCCAACCCAGAACCTAAGGAATACACAGATACACACAGGTTTTTGTAATTGTTCCCATTTCATTGTCTTATTATGCGTTCACTTGAACAGAATTGAATCAATTGTACTCCTTGTGCTTTGAAAACATCTGCAATCAAACTAAATCATTGTCCAATCACTTCACAAACTCAGACAGACTCCTCTGTCCTCTATGCTTTTTAAAAATGTACAATATTCTCCGTCCATGTGCGCACATTTTTATCTGTCTCTTCTCCTACATATATATTGTTCATTCCTTCTCAAACCTGGTAACCTCCTCATTCCCTTGTATCCACACTTCCCGTTTTCACCGTGCACACATTTCCCTACCGACAGTATAGATTACATATTTTACTCCGTCCTTTCTCTCCTTATCTCTTTAGCGTACACATAATCTCCGAGATGTACACAGAATCCTATTTGTTCATAGTTGTGTTGGCCCAGTTTGAGCCAAAGGGCATTGAAACACAATCTGTCACACACCTGCTGTGTGTGGGTGATGGGCAGAACTGCCACGGAAGCTTGGCTATAAAAGTGATGATGGAACACAACTCAGACTCTCTTTTATCAGCAACCTTAACAGAGCCTACGTTTCCATTGCACATGCAATAAATGCCTTGAGTCACGACCGGTATGTCAGATACTCAATATATTAGAGGAGTGGTATATACACTTTACGTGACTTAATGCATGGACAAACAGCAGCAAATCTCGACATGATGAGTCCATATATGATTCATCAGTGTGGTACGGCATGCCATTAGGTTTACAACATATACGCCAACTGAGGCCACTTTACAGTACTTGAGTGCTTTCATTTTTTTTGCTCTATCCATAAACTTAAAACTGGCCCGCATGGAAAGGCTTCGATATGTATAAATAAATCAGCGGCAGAAATGTATAGGCTACAATTACCAGATTATGGTTGTGTCCAACTTTAGTCTGACAGGGTTGCAGTAATTTCTCAGGATTTGATGGAGGGGCAATAATGGCTTTATGAGGTTAATGAAAGGCAGAACCAGTTTAGCTGTGTTTTATCTGAGAAATCTGTCAAAAACAACAACAACTAATATGTACATTAGTTTATGATGTGTGCTCGAAGTAGTTTAAATGTATTCACCAGCATAAAAACCAGAGGCCACCACTTAAGATAATTCTGATTTAGAAATGACATGAGCTGCACCGACATGCATAGGTTCCTGAAACAGGTCCATAGTTGCATATATAGTGCCGCCTCTCTGTGGGTAGATGAGCATCATATAACATCACTCTACGATCTTCCTGTCAGATCTGTTCAGTAAATACAATGGCAGCGAATCTTCTGAAATGTTTTGTCGCCGTTCTTTCTGGGTATCAATTTTTGTTATTTTTGGTCTCAATTTCATGCCACTTTTGTTCAATCTTTCATTTATTCTAGTTCAAGTTGAAACATAAAGCCTTTTTTGTTATTCGGCCGCACCGCTATGATAACAGGCGTAGTTGAGAAAATAAAGTGTATGTTGTTTTTTTGGTTTTGCTTTGAAACATTGAAAACTCTCAATTGTCTTGCTTTGATTATATTCATCTACTGAATACATTTTGGGAGAAAATCGACCAAATTTCAATTCATTACCATCTCTCAATAAAACTTGTCCGAGCATCCAACCGAACTGTATTGCTCCGACTATTTCCCAAAGTCAGAATGATACACACACACACACACACACATAGAATAGAAATACAGCGAATGAGAGAGATGGAGAAAGAAAGGAAGCAGTTTGGGGTAAGAGATTTTTTGACACAGGATGAGTCATCTAGCCAACGCATGTACCGACAGAACACAGTGCAGCCTTTTAGCACTTTAACGCACTCTGCCGTAACGTCATGGTACGGCTGTAGCAATAAATTGTCTGACTGGCTTTCAACAAGTCAGTTTGACCTCAGCGCTACAGATAACCCGAAGGTGTGTGTTTGTTTCTGAAATGCAGCACATGTGAGCAATCATCTATGGACACACGCGCATGCATACACCTCCAATAGCTCAACGCCCGATACAACGTTTGTTTATTGTCAATTAAACGTGTTCCAAGTACTTTTTTGTGAGTTTATTCTTCCATAAATTAAAGGCCTCTTCTGCAGCGTGTTTTCTTGGCTACAAAGATTCTACCTGCAGCACACTTTGCTCCCACTGCTCTAAGGCTGTGCCATTGTTTATCCTTGTTCAACCCTCTTGTGTTTTTCTCTCAAGTACATACCTGTTTGACTTCAGCCTGCAGATGCCTTAATTGGACACACTGCTCCAGATGTCTCCTGTGCTGCTCCGCTGCCAAGTCCAACTCCTGCTGCTTCTCGTGGAGAAACTCCAGCAGGTCCTGGACCCGTGTGGCCATGTCCACGTCTCTGTCGCACAACAGCTCCACACCTGCACACGGTGGACACTTTTATTTTAATGCCGATAACAATCTATCTTTTATAATGCTCGCTTATGTGTGTTCAGTCAATAATCACTAACTATACCGTTACGGACAAGAATAAACGGGTATTGAATAGAGGTAATGACAGGGAGCGGTATAAAATATGTATTTCATTTATAACCTGCATCGATAGAATAGCAAACATTTTTTTAAATAGATCTACAGAAATAAACAGCTTACATTTTAATAGCATAAAGCCCCCGCAGACTGTGAACTGCTGATCTTGTGAAAGCTGACGAAATAATGCCAAATCAGCACAAATCTTTTCTGACACATTTAGCATCCTCATCCCATTTCCGTCCTGCATTGTGTGCCAGTGGTGCTGCTAGCTGCAGGGCTGGCCCTAATAAAAGTTATTGTCCCGAGGCAAGCCGCAGAGGCAGCTTTACTAGCACGAAAAAACATCTGTGTAGTTAGCAGTAGCGGCGCCATCAGTCTGCGATCACTAAATAAATGCTTCACTGCTGCTCACTGTTTCTGTTTCCTCACTCACCGGACGCCTGGACCTCCGTGACATACTGCAGCAGCTCTTGTCCCTGGTGGATGACGTCGAAGGTGAGGTTGTTCATAGTGAGCGCCTTGTCGGCATGGTGCTGTAGCCTCTGCTCAGCCAGCGTCAGGTCCTCGGTGTCAAAGTCACTCATCTGGGGGGGCAGTTCCTCGTTCCATGACTCCAGGTCTGAGATGATCTGAGAGGATGGAGAGAGTGAGATAGGAAGAAGGGTGAGAGTGAATGAGAATGAGAACGGCGCCCTACTCAGTGACGTTTAAAATAATTCAGCAGGTTTTTTTTGGCTTCATTTGGCCGGTCGAAGAGGGAAAAAAATGAAGTGAGAAAGTTTGTTTGAACTAATGTGTGACAAAGGTCACGGACGGCTCTTGAACCCTGGAGGTGTCATGGTGCAAATATTACGACAACAAGATGTATTACAACAATGATTCACCAGCACACACATTAAAATAAAGCCCCAGCCAAAGCCATTCCATAATACACATACCTTTTTATGAGTAAGATCATTTTTTAATCCCCAGTCAGACAGTTTAATCACTGTGACCCAACACCCTAAACTGACTGCCATAATAAAAGATAACATATTACAGTGATGATGCATGGCTGGTAAATCAGATGCACTGAGATGTCAGTGCTTGCCTCTGACTGCCCACGCAGACTGAATCATGATACCGGGGGCACCTTGATCCTGGCACCATCCAGCTCTGTCTGTCAAGGTTTTCTTCTTCTTCTCTTTTTTTTTTTTTTACAAACTCTGGAGGTCTAGACTAAACTTTTAGAATATATCCACCTCTTGCTCTGATGCAGATGACGTCACCTTGAATGGCCAACGAACTGTACCTGAAGAGAGCGTCGGGTCTTTATTTAAGACAGGCCGTTACTAAACACAGGGTTAGAGAACCTATTTCCCCCTTTTTGTGCGAGTGTATTTTATTATAGTATTTTATGATTGACGTATTAATAGCTGTCACTGCTGTCTGTGGTTGAGAACACCTGTTCCTGGAAGGTGTGTACTGTTCAACATCTGGAGGAAGTGTTACGGTTTAACGAAAGCAACATCGAGAACAAAGAAGAGGTCCACATTCGGTAGATTTCTGGTAAAAAAAAAGTCACACTGTGAAGCACCACAAACTGTATGGCAAGACTATATTGTTCTTATATATATCTGTGTACAGATTGTAAAGCCCTCTTAGGAAAATGTGCCATTGTAGTCTATACAAAATAAATTGAATTGAATATATACTGAACCTATAATGTGAGCCTATTGTACAGATACTGGTCAGTAATCATTAATAGGTCATTATTTCCGAATACACTGCGCCTCTGGCTTTTCTATGGGACCAGGTGTAGTTTGGAATCATACCTCAAAGATAGACATTTACATGTACTTTGGTCATAACGTGATTCACGAAAAACAAAACTGATCAGATTTCAACATTCGTGCTCTCAGCTACTTTCGGGGCATGTTTTGAACCTGGAGTCCGTCCTACATTCAGCTGTTCCTGTAACCTTAGAAACTAATGTGAAAGATGTGTCCATTTCAAAACGTGTGCCCTGACAACTGGACGTCTGTGAGAGTTACATGTAAGTAACGGGAATATGTTGTGCAGTAGCTCATAACAGTGGTAAAATTTGATCCGTGCGCAAAAAAAATGAAAATGAGATGCTTTTGCAGCTGTCCTCGTCAATTCACCCGCCGCTATCTTGTGCTTAAATCATCTCCAACAATGGAGAAATGGAAGAGAGTGGACTTGGAAAAAGGAAAGTCCAGAGAGTTTTAATGTGCGACAGAAGAAATAACGCTGATGTTTGCGTGTCCGTAACTTTGATTAAGATCAAATAGAAAAGCGATGGTCAAGTTAAGAAGATTCTTAACATGAAACAGAATATCTGTATGAGAACATGAACCTCTCGGGCCGAGCTATTTTAAATTCTGAATCTCTCAGGTACTTCACCAGACTAGACCTCAATCCTGCTGTTTCGAACACAACAGCGCTACAGATACTGAGGTTTGATTCATAGTGCAGTGACATATATGCACGTATAGTATATACAAAATGTAAAAACAAAGGTCGGTGCGTATTAGCAATAACAGTTCACTGCAGGCTGCAGTGTATGATTGTGCTATTTGACGTTTGCAACGTTTAGGGAAAACCAGCGAATAGATGCCAACTGCCCCTAAGCGCAAGGACAGATTATATACAAACTGATTTACAGTAAATACAGTTCAACAATAAGCAACAGTGAGTCCATATAATGTACATTATTTCAAGAAATCAGAATCTCAGAAATTCTTTGTTTTCTATAATATCTCTCTTCCATTTGGTTTCTTTGAAAACTGTGATTCTCATGATATTGACTATGAAATCAGAGGCTCTACCAGTATTTATTCTCAGGTGTACCTCCAAACACCAGCAGTCACCAAGATGCAGTTTCACCATTAACAACCAGCCGTTATTGTTAACACAGAGAAAGCCCCAGCTTGCAGCTTATGAATGAAACCTCAAATGCTAAAAGGAACAAGAGGTCTTTTTGGTATTTCTATATGAATATATGTATTCAATTTATTATTAAAACAAAAAAAGAAGGCATGTTTTTTTAAATGTATTATTAAGAGCATGTTTCTCTGTTTATGTAGAAAATAGTGCTTCACTTCGGAAAAAGTACTCCAGGAATTTGGATTCACACAAATTTCCCTGCAATAAAACTTCCTCTGTATGGAAACGTAACTTTATTGAGAAGCACCCAGAGTAATATCATTATTTTAACATAAAAAAACAATACCTTCTCTAACTACTATTGTTATTTGACAAGTCTGGCAACGAAATATGAACTTACCAAGTAGTCCTTTGCACTCTGCTTCCCTCTCCTCTTGCAGTTGAGTAAAATGCCCTCTCTGTGCAAACAGACCATCTCCCTCAGCTGCCAACACGGTGGAAAATAAATAACGGAGGAGACAAGTCCTCTACTGACCATGCTGTTTTTTCCCCCTCTGTGGTGTGCACTGATACAGAGCTTATCGTCAGAGAAGAAAGAACTGTGAGACAAGTACGTCTCACCTTAACCCCCCCCCCATTCAAACTAAGAGGGAGTGGCGCTGTGCATGTGTGTGTGTGTGTGTGTGGGCAGGGAGCCAAATGCTTCCTCCACCCATCTTCATGATGGAGCACTTTGGCATACTAATCCTCTGTCTAGGTGTGTGTGTGTGTGTGGGCATACTTCAGTGTTCAACGTGGGACATTAGCAGATTCACCACCATTCCCTGACTTGACACGCAGAGCTATTGCGAGACTTATCTGGTCTTTTGGACTTAACAATACAGACGAAAACAAAGTGATTAAAATGTATCATGAGGGGAACATGAATATCTGTAACAATTTTCTGACATTTTACTCAAAACCACAAATGTGAATGTCGTGGTGGCGCTCGTCAAATGATGTACCATCCAGGATAAACGAGAAAGGGTAACACACAAAAAACTATTTCACACAAATATACTTACTTTCCACAAATCTAGATTTTCCTTACACGTAGTCATATTAAAAAAAAGTAAATAAATAAAAGGGAACTAAACTGGAATGAGTCAGTGGAAGAGACTTTTTTTAAAAAAATCATAGCACACGTGAGAGTATCGCTGTGAATTCAACCAGCAGGCATCCTCCCTCTGGGACTGAACCTCCCATTTACTGTGTAACGGTCTATCAGCTCAGACTCACAGTCATGTGGGTTTTCCAGAGTGTCGCTTGTCATATTTGACTAATCATAACGCATTTAAGAGAAAAACTACGAGGCCAATAAAACAAACAAAAAGGTCTTACGTGTTACATTTATGTCTGTCATTCCCTTTTTCTCAACTCATCACATTCTTTGCAATTTTCATTTTCACCTCCAATTTTCATTTTTCACCTCTACATTTCTACTTTTCCCCCCACCACCTTCCTCCTGTGGGTACGTTTATAAATTCTAGTCCACCTCTGATGTTTTTCATGCTCATTGGTGAAGCTCTTTTCCCAAATAGTCCCCCATCAGATGTCATACATGTAAGGATATGCATTTCACCCCATCTCACGCTGCTCTACTTCATCTGTTAGCATTATCACTTTTTTTCCTGAACTTTTGCAGGATAGGAGCAAAAATAAATATTCATCATGCACCAAACTTCCATCTCCCGCCTACTCACGTCAATGGCATCCCTCTCAAAGATGCGGAGCTGGAGGAAGAGCTCCAGTTTGATCTTCCTTTCTTGGAACAGCTCCTCCATCTGGCCCTGGGCTTCATCCAGCTGCTGTAGCACGCTCTCGATGTGGGCCATGGAGCTGTTGTGGGGAGTCTTGTTGCTCGAGATGGCCGAGTCTCTGTGGAGAGAGGTCAAATGCAGAGGATTTAAAGGTACAGTGCATCAGTGGTCAGAGTTGTGGCTCTAAGTCTTTGTCAATACATGGCTAAGGGACTCAAAAGAAAACATAATGTTGTTCTTTTTGAAAAATGTTCCCTCTCCTTTGCTCTGTTTACTTCGTCTGTTTGGGAAAATCCCTCCTATCTTTTTCCCTTCACCTCAATACCACATGACAGTCTAATGATCACAGACAAAATGCCAAACTAGGCCAAGGGGCTCTGCATTACTTCGTTTTGCTATGGAGTACAAAGTAAGTTGTTTTCAGAGATACGGGAATGTCGTTGTAATGTTGTCACTCTAAACTTTTCTGGATAAAACTAAAGTGTTGATGTAAAGCATGCGTGTAGTTTATCCTCATGTATGTTATATATCAACGCAGCTATGAGTGTAGCATGTATTATTAATTGTCACCTGAGCTGTTGTATGAGGTCCTCTCCCTCCTTGATGACATTGACAGTAGCCTGCAGGGTGGTCTGCTGCTGCTGGCCGAAACGCTTGATCAGGTCCTGCACCGCTTCCACCGACTCGGCGTACACATCATCCAGCAGCTCCTTCTGAAGCTCCTCCAACCACGTCCACAGCTAGCAGGTGATTGACAGGAAAGGCAAGCCAGTTAAAACACAGCGTCACGTAGTGCACGCCTCCATGAGAAAAAAAAAAAAAAAAGACAGTCCTGCTGTGAACAGAGGACACAAGCTGAAGGAGGCGGGGCAGATACACACAGCCCCGTGAGTTAAACACAGATGGAGGAATCGATAGACGAGCGACAGAATGGACCGACAGAACATTGGAGACGGGAAATAAAAATCCTGACCGGCTCTGCCCAAAGCTGGTGTTTTGTGAATGGTCACCTTTGTAACAGATTAGCCATCTGGCTGAATTGGCTCAGCGTCCTAAAGCCCTGGCACACAATAGGAGAGAGACCCCGGTGCCCACGGTTTGTCTAACACCCACACTGACTACTCAAAAACACGTCCACTTTTGGTATTGTAACCATCATCCACTTCGTAGCATGCATGTTACCGTTTACCCGATAATCTATAAAGACATCGACACTGACACCAAATACACACATGGCTGAGTGGCTGTTTTTTTGGGAACACATAATAACACATAATAAAAGGCCTGGTGGCAGTTTATGTCAGACTGGGATAGTCGAGACTTGCATTGTCGGTGTTTGGGTGGAAGAAGCAATACTGGGCTTTCATCTGCGGCACGATATACACAAAATAATAAAAAATATTTGGCCAACTCGGCAAACTAGTCACTAACGTAGATTTATTTACAATATCGGAAATGAAAAAGAGATTGTGCCTTTTGGAGAGACTTCATCTGTGCACTTCATGAATATCAGTGCGGATGAATCCCCTCTCTTGCAATGTAGTTCACACACACACACACACACACACACACACACACACACACACACACACACACACACACACACACACACACACACACACACACACACAGCGACTCGCACCAGTGTGAGCTGACAGATGGGATGAAGGAGATTTGTCCATATGCACATTGAAGACTAGCTTCATGAATAACACCGCGGCTCTGTCTGTGTAAACAGGATGTAGAGTTAACAAATGCAGAGCAAGAGTGTTATGTCAGTGTGGAGAGGTTAATTTTGACAGCCAAAGATGTGCAGTGTCTGACTTCCAACACTGTGAAAGGAATTAAGGGGGTGGTGCAGTATGTAAGTACTGATTCCCTGCCTTTTCTTAATTATTTTAAAGAATGAGATCAATAATAATAAGGGCATTAAACAGTGAGGAAGGCAAATTGCACTACAGAAGGAAGGGAAAGGACCAATATTTACACAGGGATCAAATACACACAAACACACACAATCTCATTCTCATTGTGAAGGCAATACTGTCAGTATATAAAGCATTGAAAGGTTTGGTTGTAATTCCTAATGTGTGATATAGAAGCACCATTGTGTGTGTGTGTGTGTGTGTGTGTGTTTTGACATATGAGCACACACACAATGCCCTTGACACTCAATAACAATTGAACACAGTTAGAAGTTCTGGCAAAATTATAATGAGAAATGCAAAAAAAAAGTTAACTTAGATGGCATTTCAGCTATATGTTACGCTACAGAAATATGATGAAGTGGACATGACTGTGACTCACTTAACGCCCGTGTAAAAGTCCTAGATGGTAGTGGTCAATTGTTTGAATTATTATCTTTATTATCTTCATGCAAAAGATTATGTCCTAAACATAAGGCAAAACAGAGAAGTCAAATCAAGGTGGCAAATAGGGCTCACTAGGGTTGAGGAGAGGACAGGAAAGACAATACACACCTCTTTGACGTGTGTGTGGAAAGCAACAGACATGTCCAGCAGGACTTTACGCTGCTCGACGCGTCGCACAAAGTCCTGGATGCGATCCTCGAGCTGGTGGGCCGCCTGGTAGATTTCCTCTGGGTCACACTCTCCGGTCTGGGCCAGCTGCTCTGCTGCCTCCAGCAATTTGTCAGCATTGGTGTAGGTGTTCTGCAACGTTAACATGAAGCATATTCACCTTGTCAAGTGTTGTATTGGTCTAGACTCTAGGAGAATACAGCAACTTCAAAACTAGATCCAGTTATTAAGCGTCTCTGTCCTTTGGACTTAAAAACTCACCTGTGCAACCTCCTCAAAGTCCTCATGTCTCTTCTGCAGAGCCCTGGCTCTGTGTAAAGACTTCCCAACACCCGTGTGTTTACTGAGGAAGGCCTCGCCATGGTTTTCTATCCAGTCCAGCACCTTGAAACACACACACACACACACACACATTTAATGCACCCAGTTGAACAATTATGGTACATTGAGGATGCAGTACACATTTCCGAGCAGTAGGGGGTGCAACTGACTGGCATGATTCAGATCATATTAATATTACAGTAGTCTGTAGATGTCATCTCTCTCTCTCTCTCTCTCTCTCCCTTCTGTCTTGTCTCACTCCCCCCCCCCTCCCCCTTTCTTTGCTCTTTTCCCCCCATATGCAGTTTGTCATGTTTAAATTACACTAATGTGACAATTAGGTTTTGCCTAATTGTCCACATTTGCACATGCTCAAATCCAGAGCAGTGCAAAGTGTCAACATTTACACTGTGGATGAGATTAGCTATAAATCTTTGGATATAATGACCTTATTATCTATTAAACAGATGAATAATACTTCATTTGTTTCTATGTGGGGTAATTAAAGAGATTTTCATGATGCTTTTAAGGTCTGTTTTGACGGGACAAACACATATGAACACACGCGCAATGCCCTCGACACTTTACGTGACAGTAAATTGCATCACCATGGAAACCGCTACAAGGAGAAAAAGGTGATGAAAGAGTGGATGGAAGAGGAGGAAGATCGAAGCGCAAAGATGAAGCAAGACAGAGAGAGAGAGAGAGAGAGAGAGAGAGAGAGGGAAGGAGGGGGCCGAGAGGCAGAGAAGAGTTCATGCCCGAAGGGTAGAAACGCGGAGATGACACTATACAACATCTCAGTAGTTTTGATCTCAGCGCTCTGTCATCCAGATAGAGAGAGATAGAAACTCTCACTCTGAAAACCCCACGAGGAAGTGGAAAAAAAGTCTTTGAAAGAAGCTGGAGCCGATTATATTAGCCTGTGTTTTAATATCCCACCCTCTGCTGATCGGTATGAAACCAAAACCAAAAACATTTCTTGGATCTTTAAAATCATTCAAAATAGTAAGACAGCACCACTTAACGTACTGTATGTGTTGTTTTTCAGTTTCCCATTTCAATATATTTATTAACTCTCGATGCAGAATACATTGTGTACTGTTGCTTGTAAAAATGTATTTAGTCGAATAAGTTTGGAAGGAAAGGAGTGTGCAGGTGTCTCTTACTTGCTGGACATCCTGCTGAAAGACACACAGCTGCAGCCGTTGATGCAGGCGGACTTTGCGATGCTGCCAGATGTTTTCCAGCTGTCTCTGGTGATGCAGCACCTCGTGGATGATGTCGAGGACGTGGTGCACGGCCTTGGAGTAGTTCGCCGATGCCATCAGGGAATCGGCGCTTCCCGGGGTCAAAGGTCTCTGTAGTTTATCCAAAAGAGACTTACCATCCTGGCTGACCTGGAAAAGGGGGAGAGGTAGTTTGACGTATTGGACATAAAGTATATTTTACATGAGAATAACGAAATACTTAAATGATCAGTTTAAGTAAAGATGTGTGAAAAAAGACACATTCATCTGATTTTTATTTTCCCACTACTTTTAACATTTGTTTTGACTTGAAAGACACACTTTAAAATGAGTAGAACCATTGTTTCATTCATATTTCTGTTATAAATATATTTTACAACATTGACAATATTTTAGTTTTTACTTAGAAACAATTAACACACCCCTTAGAGATTTTTGTTCACTGTTTCCATTGTAAATAAATATAACTCAAACACAAATGTATTTATACTTTATATTACATATTTTGCATTGTATTGAAGTGTGTATTTTGAATACATTTTGAATACATGATTTTGTGTTCTGCGGAGGTGGCATTATTATTTGCATCTGCATTTGTGGTGTGTGTGTGTGTGTGTGTGTGTGTGTGTGTGCGTGTGCGTGTGTGTGTGCGTGTGTGTGTGCGTGTGTGTGCCTGTGTACTGACCTCAGAGTACGCAGTTGTGATGTGCTCATATAATCCCTGGTGATGGTGGATTGTGTCTTCCAGATCCTGGAGTTCAGAGGGCAGCTCTCCTTCACCACATGCCTTACACCACGGCTCCACTTTACTCATGTACTGGGGAGTACACACATAATACACACATTGTATTACACAGACCTACATACATATTTAAAAAGGCATACAGTAATATAATATATCGTATATGCTGAGATGACTCTGCATTAGGATAGCCCTCGATCAGCTGTAAGCTAAAACTAGCTCTACATAAAGGTTTGGTAGCCCAATTGTTCTGGTTGGAAAGAAAAAAGAAGAGAAAGAGAAAATTCAAGAAAAAAAGAAGTGACAGCAGAAAGGGAAGAATATATGATTTGTTTGAAATGAAATACTAACATCATACTACGATACAACATGTCGTATGAAATATGTTCCAACTCCACCTGCATAGTGGACACTAGAAATTCCAGGACCGTACACTAGAAAAGCAAGAATTTCTAAATATGAGACGTGAGCTAACTGAACATACTTAACCGCCTCAAAACTCTTCAAGCTGTCCAATGGCAGAGAGTCTAAATTGATTACGAGTTACGGTAATCAAAACATACAATAACTAATGTCTGTAACGCCGCTCCGTCCACCGTTGAAAACGAAAAATATCAATAACTTACAGGGAAATCTTGAACATTAAAGACTGTACCGCAGAGAGGCCACTCATCAATTAATAAGTGTCAACGACTAACTAATGCGTTGTTACTGCAACCGTAAGCAGAACAGCGGAGAGCAGTATTGATCATTTAAATGGTCTTTTGACTTCTATTAGGGAGAAAGCAGCCATAGTGCTGGAGCCAAAACATTTATTTCTCCTCTTTCTCTTTAAATCTACTTTATTTCTGTACCTGGTCTGCTTTCTGGTGGAAGCTGGCGGACATCTCCAGCAGGGTGCTGCGCTCGTCCAGTGCCGCGGCGAACGCCTTCCACTCCTGCTCCAGCTGTCCTGAGATCTGCTGGATCTGCTGGGAGGCGTAGTGGCCTGATTCCAGGAGCCGGTTCCCGACCGACATGATCCGATTGATGTTCACGTACACGTTCTGTGTTTAGGTGCACGAGAAGGAAGATGGCAACGATCACAACACATGCTAAAATGAATTGTTTTTTAATTCAATAAAAAATACTGGAAACAATTAGTTTACCTGAACATCCAGTGGTTTAAGTCTAAAGACACCTGACCGGAGGCACCGCTGGCTCATATGAACAATGTTTTCTGTGTAATGTCTGTAATGCCATGATGCATGAAGGTGAAACCAGCACGACCGGCTGTATTTCCACAAAGCGATCAATGTGCGTTCGTGAAATATTGGAGCCACAATCACATTAACGTACACAGAAAAAATCAGAGAGAATAAAGTCTATACATGCACCCTCGTCATAAAACTACCCCTCCACTACTCAAGCATGCACACACACATCCTCTACCTAAGCCCTGAACATCCGGTACAGACACACACACACACACACACACACACACACATCTTTGTGGGCATTAAAAAGTAATTCACTTGGGAGGCATAGCCCGTGTGAATAATGAAAAGAAACTAATTTGCCTCATATCATTCAGTTTTTTTTAATATATGGGTTTCAAGCTGTTTCGTGTAGATAGGCACGGATCAGCAAACGCTAATTAACAACTGTGTTAACAGCCTGTTATTATTCTATTCAATTACTGCTCCTGGAGCCTATTATGGCTCTTAGTTTGTTTGTTTCGATCACGACGGGGAGGAGAGATGAACCCAACACCAGCTACAGCCCTCAGACAAATGATGAGTTCTCATCCAAATTGAGGACGCTGGATTGTTGCTTTGTTTAGTTTTGACCTACGTGGCTTTCTGTCGGCCTCTTATTCTGAAATTAAGTTTTGGAAATAGTTTTGAAGAGCTTTACTTTTACTTGGAGGAGTTTTTGCATGCAAACAAAGCAACGCCATTCTGCTCTTGTAAGTTGTGATACACAGAGGAACAGTGGTCCACAGTAGAACTACAGTAATCCTACTATAAACACTGCAAAGGCAAAAATCATATATAACAGGACAATTATCTATAAGCTACTATAGATGTTATGTGGAATTATTCAACGGAGAACAATTGAAACATGCACAAAATGACCTTAAAGAGAACACACACACACACACAGACACATCCATCCGAGTCACAACCAATATCGCCTGAGGCCTCGAGTCATCTGCAGGACATTATGAATCAGATGAGACGACAGAAGCTGGACCTCTCAAACCCACATGGTGGTAAAGCTTTAATGCAAAACTGATGCAGGAAAGGGGGAGGGCAACGATAGGGAGAAGGTCTCCCTAACTCAAACCTGATGAGAGTATATGGGGCAAGTGGAACTGAAAGGGAGAACAAGAACAGACAGAAAGAGAGAGAGAGAGGAGGAGGAGGAAAGGGAGGGCAACACCTTTGACCCAGAGATCAATTCATCTAAAGAGTGATAGAGAGACCCAGACTGTAACTAGATCCCCCCCCCCCCCCCCCCCCCCGACCCCTGTTCCAGTGTTTCCTCTTTTCTTCTACTTTTTTTCTACTTTTGATTCTTGACAAAATTACAGTGTTTCGTGATTGTTTTCGGAAGCATTGTATATCAGTGAATTACCACGACGACAGCAATAACCAGAATAACCACTAATGCAATATTGCAAAAACAATGTTGATCTTTTAAAACCGTTAACGCCTGGTATTAGAACTGTTTCCCCTCTTATTTTTGTTCTCTCTCATACATATATATATATATATATATATATATATATATATATATATATATATAAACTGGAAACTCACACAGAAACAAGAGGACCAAAAAGTATTTCTACAGGGACACACATGAACACACAAACCCTGACACTACGTATTTCCATTCAGACAAGCAGGCAACAGGAAGGGGAAACGCTGCTTCCTGTGGAAGAATGGGTGGAGGGGGCGGTGGTCACTCCGAGTGTACCCGACTGTGTGTGTGCGTGTGTGTGTTTTTCCAGTGTATTGTGAAAATATGTGGTTTTATAATGCAGTTGCATCTGTCTTTTCTTCTATGTTCTCTCTGTGGATGGCCACACTGAGGCCGCCTCTGGGATCTGATGTTGACGCCACTCGCTGCACGTGGTCCCTAACACCAATGTGTGTGGGGGGGGGGGGGGGTGAGGTTATGGGCCCCTTTCCTCTTGGCGACACTCTTCAGACCAAACATAATTACTGTACGATTTTTGGGGTATGACTCTTTTTTTAAAGTTTTTTTTTTTTTGGAGTCATTTTGGTTGCAATAGAGGTAGTGGGTTGAACGAGTAGGTATTGCCAGACAGGGATTATACCGACTGTCACTAATGAAATGTGATACAATAAAATGTGGCTATATAAGGGAATTAGGGCAGTGTATTATTTGTGCTGGGCAGAAGACAAATAGAAACTGGAAGGGTCAGGTATTGATGACGTATGCTTTTTAGTGAGCACTACTAAGACGGCTTAGGACCGCATGCACACAGTAGAATGTCCTCGGCTGCATTTATTAGTCCACAGCAAAGCTCCACGGAGGTAGGGGAGGGCAGGGAGGGTTGGGAAGCAGAGCAACCGAGGGCAGCACAAATCTCTGGGAGGGGCAGGGATGTAATATGGGTCAATTATGGGAACAGCACTATGACAAGACATGACAGAGGGGGCAGAGTTGAGGCGGAGTGGGAAACAGCTGAATAATACGAGAGAGACAGCGGCAGGACAGAAAGTATCAGTCCACAACGCGCCGTGGCCCGAGGAAGAGGATGCTTCGGGATAAAATAAGGAGGCGCATGTATGCGTGTGTGGTGGTTGTAAAAGGGTTGTTACTGTGACTGTATCGCCTGTGTCTCAGACTGTTTTTGTGCATGTGTGTGTGTGTGTGTGTGTGTGTGTGTGTGTGTGTGTGAGCAACTCCTTACCATGCAGTTCATGGCAAAGTGGTTGTGCTGGGTCTGCAGCTCCACGGCTTGCTGGTGGCTCCCTCCGATCTCCGTGTAACTTGTGAGAAAAAGCCCCTTGTTGTGCATGATCCAGTCGAACATCTACACACAAAAGAGGGAAAGAAAATGCAGTTAGTCTCACAGAATGCACTACACATTAAAAAGGGTCTTTCCATCTCGTGTTTACTCTGAGCAACTGCACTGAGAATAAGAGACCGCCTGTTGTTTGGTGTTTGTAATTAACCCAAACCTTTCATCACTGCACTGACTTTTAGACGGAAGTCATCTTCAAGCTCTCGCTGAGTGTGTGAGTGTAGTGTACGTGTGTGTGTGTGTGTGTGTGTAGTGTAGTGTAAAATGTGTGTGCACTTCCACACTCCTTTCATTTATGTGGCGGTGTTTTCTTTCTCTCTCTACATGCTTGGTGTACGTAAAAGGTGTGTTTAATTACAGATGCGACACTGAGCAGGCCTCTGCATTTGCCTCCAGCTTTGCACAGTTCAACATTGTTGCATCACTCAGCACCAGACATGACATTCACACTCTCTGAAACACTGACCACACAGCGGCACACACTCAAACACATTCATTTCCTCTCTGTTTCTATGCACACAAACGCACAGCTCAGATAATATTTGCCAGAGATATAAAATAGGACTAAAAAAAACACAACTCAATTACCAAAATAATTTGACAAATAAAAAATGTAATACTATACATTACAATACATTTATGCCTCGCTAATCTGGGATTCACATGGGTGAAAGTGAATCCGAGGATTTGAACGCCTCGATTATTGTGTTTTCAAAATACCTCACCGAGCGTGTCATGCACACATGCATGCTCATGCATCAGATTAGCTTCTCTGCAGACTGAAATACTTCTCTGTATCAAGGAAATTATTTGTGCATTTGCACATATACACCATATAAGCACCAAGTAGCGAGAAAAAGGAGGAGGCAGTGAGTTCTAGTCTCAACCACCTAGTAATTGTGAAATTGATAGAATACACGCTGAAGAAGGCCATCTCGGTCGTAACGTCTGTGTGACAGTATTAAAAAGTAAAACTGATGTGCAGTCCTAGTGTTTCATTTTATATAAGTCACATGAAGGATCCAGCGTCCCGTCTTTATTAATATCTCATTTTAAATTGAGCGCATTGTTCCTTCATATTTACTGTGAGGAACCAATCACAATGGACACACGGTTTCAACCATCATGCACATGACATGGAGAACAGGATGAACATAGCACTCTGACCTTCTCTGCGTCCTGTTCGAACAGACGCAACTGGAAACACTGGTCCAGCTTCAGTTTCCTCATGTGCCACAGCTGCTGCAGATTCTGGCGTGTCCCATGCAACTTATCCAACAAACCCGTCACTTTAGCTACCAGGTTGTGCGCGTCCGCGTGCACGTGGAAGCCGTGGTGATGGTCGTTGGAATCTCCACTCGCTCCGCTACTGCGGTTACTGTATCCGCTTTCGCTGCTACTTCCACCTCCTGCGGTCTGTGACTGTAGCCTCTGGAGCAGCCTTCGTCCCTGGGCATCCAGCTCCTCCACCGATGCCTTCGTGGCCCTTTTCTTCAGCGATGCGTGTTCTTCCATGAGCCGGCGAGCCCCCTCCAGGTCCCGCGGGAGATCACGCTGGGACAAGGTTTCCTGGAGCTCCTCGAGGCGGGCAAGGGCCCGCGCTGAGTCGCTGGCAAAGGTCTCAAACGACAGCCGCACCTGGAATGAAAGTCACAAAGGAACGGCCTTTTCCATTATGGAAATAACACATTTCAACTCATCAAGTCTTAGTCAAAGACAAGTCTTGCAGGTGAAGCTCTGCTGTAAAGAGCAGAGCTGTTTTTGAATTTTAAAGAACAAAAGAACAGAACAAAAAGAGAGAGTATCCAAACCTCAATCCATTCATCATGGTTGTACTCCAAGCTGCCCTCAAAGTCAGCTGTGAGCTGGGATGAGTCCACGATCTTGGATAAACCATCTAAGGAGACCATCACCGTCTGGGGTGGGTGGGACAAATGAAGTCAGAAGGGACAATAAAGAGACAGGAAAAAAAGAAAGAAAGATACAGGCAAAGAAAAAACAAGAAAAAGGGAGGACAAAAAGGAGACAAAGAGAGAAACAATGTAATCACCATCACAGTCCTCATCTTGGTAACACTCCAAATGAATCGAACGCTAACTCGTTAACATATTTCCAACCGTTAAACTAAGGTTTTGAAAAGAATGTGCAGCGTCAGTGGCTCCACATGTCTACTGTTTAGATAGGTGGCGTGACCAAAAAAATAAACAGCATTCCACACATTTTAAGCTGCTTTTCATGTTATCGTTAATAAGATGGAAATACATGGATATAAACCCTCAGGAAGTAAAAGCAAACAGCGTTCACTAGAGCAAAGGAAACACAACAAAAAAACAGAAAATAAATGGTCAGATTTGGGGTTGGGGCCAGTGCTCTCCAGTATCGATGTGATTGTAATGCTTCTTTGACTCTCTGCAAGCAAACTGAGACACACCACCAGGAGTAGTTGTTGTTTGAGGGGTCAACCTACACACGCCGGCAGCAGGGGGCTGTGCAATAAAAACATCATCTGGCACTGCTGGATAACGAGCAGCAGTTGTGAAAACTCGACAGCACTCGGCGAGGACGACGGAGGACCACATCTTGATCACGTCCCCCCCCCCCCCCCCCCCCCCCCCCCCCCCGCATAGAACTTTACAGCCAGAGACTCAAACCAGTGACCTCCTGGTTATCATTAACATCATCATCATCATCATCATCGGTGGCGGCTTCGTCACATTCAGGACATGTGTGATCATAAAAAAAAAACAACACAACAACAAGCGGCTTGTCCAAACCCAACGCCCCTACTGTTGGGATGTAATGCTTTGCCATGTCCTATATATCCTGTTCCCATAGTAACTGGGTCAGGACTAAATATACCACCATTACGTGCCCACAGAGGACAGAACAGTGCCACTGTCACCGAGCAGCAGCTCATTTAGAGCTGATAAATTATGAAACTCTATAAGCTCACAACACAATACTCATCTTAATAATATATAGAACACTAGTCTGATGTAATGAGCTCTACCAATATACAAATTAAAAAAAACAGTAATATAATCATTAACTGTCTAGCATCCCTAACATCCACAACGATAAAACCAGGCTTTATGTTAAAGGCTTTTGTGCATTAGAAGTAGTAAAAGCGAGTGTCACCGACCTCAAATTCAAACTTAGAGCTGCCGAAGTTGGTCCTCTGCTTCTGCCAGAAGTTGTCTGGCTTGATGATGAGGGCGACGTGGATACAAGATGGAAAAGACTCCTGGAGGATCTTCAGCAGAGGCTTGATGCTGTCCCACTTAGAACCACGCATGTCCACAATGACTGTGAAGCCGTGTCTGGCCACCTCCTCACTGCAAAAGAAACAGGAACAAACCGGTCAGATCCTAGGATGAGAAGCAAATGAACACGTGTGAAGACGTGCAACTTTTTAATTGTTTTATTAGGCTTAAACCATTAGGCTAGCATAGGGGAGAGTACAAACAAAAGACAGTAGCAACCAGATGTGTTTGATTTGAGACTGAACAAACCTGAATGAGCCGACAGAAACAATGTCGACCTATTGACTCACATCATCGTCACAACATACCAGAATCAGAGACGATTAAACAGCCACGAAACATACGAAAAATCTAAATGCAAAAGTGGCAAAAAAGACGAAAAAGTCAAAAGATCCCGTGCAAAGCTCCAGAGCATCTGGGGAGGAAAGAAATTGTTAAAACATTCAAGCGTTGACATTTCCACCGCTGCTTACCGGGAGTCCTTCTGCTGTATAAGTCCATAAAAGGTTGTTCCTCTGTGTTAAAGGCTTTAATCTGAATGTGTCTAGCTAGGAGACAGAAACAAACCCGGGCCCTCCTGCTCTAACTCTCTCTGACCTCACGTCTGAAAACAGATAGGCGGCCAAATGGGTAGAGAAAAACAGAGAGAGGGAGAGAGAGAGGGAGAGAGAGGGGGAGAGAGAGAAGCAGATGTAACAGAAGGGGGAATATAAGAAATATTTAGACAGGAGAAAGAGAAATCAAGCTGACCTCCTTCTGAGTTCGTGACACTTGGTTCCTTCTGCGCCTCAAACTGATAAGTGAGAACAGACACGTCTTTTCTCCCCCTAAGTTACCTCTCAACGCAGTCCCTAAAGACGTGAGCCTTTGAGAAGAACCTGGAAGTCTTAACGCACCAACTGAAACCAGTGTGTCCTGATTCAGAGCACGCGACTGCAACGCCACATAGTATTTTAGGAGAAAAGCACTAAAGGTAACTACAATGTTTGAATATGGTTTTAATACATTCTATTAGTATGAGACAGAGGAAGGAATACAGGTGACATGTTTCACTTATAACAGTGTTATCCAGTCTGCACTCCAAACTGAACACCAACTCATGTGGCATAAAAGTCCAATCCTGGCGATCCTTCAGTTACATGATTTAAAACTTTTTGGAGTTTTTATGCGCCTCTGAAAATGTGCCAAAAGGCTTCTTTCCAGGGGGTCATATCTGATTAATAGTTGGTTCTTGGACAGAATTGCAAACGATCTACAATATACAAACATTTGCATCATTCTGAATACTGCTGACTGAAAATACATATATTTCCTTTGTTTTGCCTTGTACATCCCAGAAAGCCTTGAAGCCCTTAAGAAACCTGGACCCAATTTTGTACAGAAATTGATCTGGACCACCTCTCGCCTCCAGACAAATCTCCAAACTCTGGACCAGTAAAGCACTAGAACGAGCGGCGCAGGGGGATCAGAAGAAGCAGAACAGGAGAGTGCAAGCATAATCACAACTGACTCCAAGCACAACAGCCTGGAGCTAAGTGGTACATGTGAAGTAAAAGGCGGTTCTAGACTTGAACATCAGCATGCACAGAACTTCAGAGCGCAATGGAGTAAAACCTCACAAGAACATCCTGTGGCTACACAGAACAAGAAGCGGCACTTTAAGTTTAATCAGACCTGACTCACTCTAACGAGACATTATCAATGGCAGAGCGAGAGAGAGAGAGAGAGAGAGAGGAGAGTTAGTAAGAACACATAAAGCTTTTTTCTAGAAAGTTGAGAGGATATAACACAGGGGGAAGAGGAAAGGGGGTTGAATATTTAGAGAACCCAAAATAAAACCACCCCAGCTTGTTTGTAGCCTCAGGTTATGCTTCAGCGTTTTAAATGAAAGCAAGGTGGCAAGTCTGACACAAAGAAAGCAACAAGATGTGTGTGAGTGTGACTGCACAAAAGGCCAAGAAGGAGGAGTCTGTTTCAAATTAAGGCCGGATCAAGAAAAGGGTGTGCAAACGTGTGTGTGTGTGTGCGCGTGTGTGTGCGTGAGTGTTCACAGTTTGAATCCTCTACAGAAACCTTGTGCATTGGTGTGTTTGTAAGTAAATAGTTCCCACCTGGGAATGGTAGCCAGGTAGGCTATCAGCCTGCGCAGGTCTTCGGGTCGTATTCTGTCGTGGTTGCTCCGTGCTGGAAAGGTGAGAACGGGACCTCCGCGTCTGTCTTTGCCACCTTTGGGAGAAATGAAGCAACGAAAACAACCGTTACTCCCCATGTAGATGATGCTCGTCAACTGCAGCGCCCTGGTGGTGAGCGAAGAGTGGTGTCAATAAAAAGAAGTTCTCAGTGGTAAACTCTTGGTTGCTGTTTGACTAATGGAAAGGGTTTTCTCTGCCTTTCACACATCAGTGCCGTGACAGGAAATACGTGCACTCCACACAGAGAAAGAAAAGAAAGAAATGTACACTTTTATTTATCCCCATGGGGAAATACTTCTCTGCATTTGACCCATCCTTAGTTATTAAGGAGCAGTGGGCTGCAGTGAACCAACTGGGGGTTCAGTGTCTTGCTCAAGAACACTTCGACATGCAACTTATGGGGAGAGTGGGGATTGAACCGGGAACCTTGTGGTTGCGGGACGACCACTCTCCCCCCCATGAACTACAGCCGACCCACAGTCTTGTCATCTTCTTGTGATTTAGTCATTATTCTGATCAAGAGTACCACTTTTCAACTCTCGTAAGCACTAAAATGAACAACTTTGTTGATGCTGAAACAGAAAGCAGTGTTTGTGATTGGCTGACACGTCGGGGAGCATATTCTATAAAACTGAACCCTCCACTTCTGTCTCAATGATCAGGAGGACTCGGCCTCGCTTCGCGCATTTATCTCTTCTGATGAATCGCTTTTGCATTCGCCCTGCAAGACGAGCCGAGTACACATCTGACCTGAGAGAAAGGCGACCTTCTCCTTGAGGATAGGAAGCACGTCGATGGCCTTCATGTCCTCATTGCGATGGAACCCTGAAACACAGAGAAGAATGGAGAGGTAAGCGAGGCGGGTGGCTTGCAACTAAAATGCAAACATAAAGACAAATGAATCTCTATCATGAATTCAATTTAAGAAGACAATATTTCTTTGTGGTTAGTATTTGCTGATAATGCTTTAAGTTTAACTGACCCGGCAAACTGCTCGTTTTAATTCGTAGGACTTCCATCGAGTCTCCCAATCAAGTCACTGTCTACAGCCAATGAGGAAAGAAAACTCAACCAGACTTTCTTTGACATATAGCTTAAAAGTTAACAATATTATGCTATAAACATGGACGTATACCTTGGACAATAACATCAACTGTATTGAAGAAAAAAAAAACGCCACTCAAATACTTTTTTTCAACCATTGTCCTGCTTGGATCAACAGATGGCACACTGGGTAATAACAGGAAGCAAAATGGAGCAACTCAACATACACACACACACACACACACACACACACACATACAAATGTGTCAGAGCAGTTAGTCATGAAGACAACTGAACATTATAATGTAAGGATCTACAATGCAGTCAAATGACGTATGATATTTTCTTAATTTCCCCAGCATAACGTATCAGATAATGATTTCTATGTTTTTTTAATGTAAAAACAGTGTATTCTTATTTGGTTAACATTACACATTATCACTGCATAGTGATATTAACATTTGACTACCAAAGTATATCAGTTTATGTTCGAGTCCAGTTGGACGTTTGTGCCAAAATGACCCACAAATATAATTCCTCCGGCCATGGGTGTCGTCGGAGTCATAAAAACAAAAAAAACAAAAAATACTATCCGGATAATTTCAATATGAAAAAGCAGCAAATGGAAATAAAAAACAATAAAAACACTGTAATGCACCATCATCCATAGCTGAAAGCTATAATGCGGCATTTACTCGAAAGAAAACCCACATCAACCATGATATGGACAGCTTTGACCACATAATATGAATGCATGCGAGTGAGGAGTGGTGTGTGTGTGTGTGTGTGTGTGTGTGGGGGGGGGGGGGGGGGGGGGGGGGGGGGGGGGGGGGGGGGGGGGGGGGGGGGGGGGGGGGGGGGGGGCAGTTCCTCCCTGCAGATGCAGTTAGCTGGTGATGTCATCAGATATCGCTCATTCTAGCTGTGAGTCATCTCCCTCACATTTATACACACACACACACACACACACACACACACACACAAAATATACTCCTTTACATAAGCACACGGGCAACATAAGGAAATATGTATTTGAAGCAGTGTGCTAACAGCAAATTATAATCATAAAGAATAGTCAGGGGAATTAAAACGTGAAAATATAAGAAATGTGTTTGAGCTGAGAGTCAAAAAGGAAGACGAATACTGGAGAGGAAAGAGCAACAACTTTACATAAACACGTGCAGCTTTTACAGTTATAATATAAACATTTAATCACACCGACTACAAATGGCAATGAGCTAATTAGATCGTGGCTAGACCGAGAGCTCAGACTCATACACGAACCAAATGCCCTCAAATAAAAGTCAGTCATGATTCTAAACTGCAGTAAAGACATAATCTCAGGAACCAGTGATCATTCAATAATGTTGAGCGTTTGCTCTCAAAATGTGAAGTTTTTTTTAGCCCACAGCTTTGATACGAGGAGAGAGAAAAATCTTATCAGTATCATTAAACTCCTAGAGGTTTTAAATGGCTCCCGTAATATCAATTTCATCCACGGTCTGAGGGAGTCAGGAGGAGCAGGCGGGATGACTGCACATAAACTCACAGCGGGGGAGGGGCCGCACCGGACGCAACCTGACTCAAGGATAATGTCACAGCTATAGCTGAGAGGAGATGGGACTGAGGTGGCAATAATGGCCTGCTTCTCATTCCACGGTTGGCGAGAGGAGAGAGGGAGAGGGGGAGAGAGAGAGAGAGAGAGGGAGAAATAAATAGGGAGAGGGAGAGAGAAAGAAAGAAAGAGAGATGAGAGAGGAGAGAGGGAGAAATAAAGAGAGAGAGAGAGAGTGGGAGAGGGATAAAGAAAGAGAGAGAGAGAGAAATAAAGAGAGAGAGAGAGAGAGAGTGCGAGAGGGATAAAGAGAGAGAGAGAGAGAGAGAGAGGGGCCTCACAAGAGAGACCCTCACAATCCACACTCATGGGTTTTATGATCTCCTCTGTTGCTGGCTGTTTCTTTACAACCTGCCGCACCTGTTTCTCATCCAACCCCCCCCCCCCCCCCCCCCCCCCCGTCCCCCCCCCCCCCTGTCTCTCACACACAGAGAACAAGGGAAGAGGTCTGAGCATGGCAATAGCTGGAAACGATGTTTAAAAACACAGACATCGGCGTTTGAAGAGTGTTTCACTGTGTGTGTGTGTGTGTGTGTGTGTGTGTTGAGCATCAGCACTGCAGGGCCCAGCCAGAAAAGAAACAATACTCCTCCTGCACTTTGTGTGTTGGCACGTGCACGTGTGTTTCCCAGTGAAGCGTGCAGTCACATTCCTCACTGTGGTGGTTTATGTAAGATACGGACACTGGCACGGGGCCAACACTGCCCTCTATTATAATGCTGCAGCGCTGCCTAAACTGCAGTTCGCACCACCTTGGACTGAGTCTGGCCTGAAAGGCAGAACATGTACTTTGGGTTTTAATGCGGAAGGCTGCATGCAGTAAGCTGGAAACATATGTGGCCGTCATACAAGTTGCACATCTTAACGCTGGAAAATGGGATTTTGTCTATCGGGTTGGTTGATTTCACTTAAAGTATTGTATGATTATAAAAATAATGGAGAACAGCAAAATACAGCTACTGGTGAAGAGTAAGTTATTACCCGTTACTTATCATGTCAACACTCCCGAAAGTACAAAAACAACCACAGAGCCTTTCCAAAATTGTCATCATGTTCATACGCAGCAATAAAGCAGACACTATGCTACAGAGATAAAGCATTATCCTTTACATTGTGATTCATGACATCCCATCATCGCCTCTCCCTCCACACACACACACACACACACACACACACACACACACACACACACCAGAACACGCGGGCACATGCAACAATCACCTCTCCTCACTACGTGCAACCCAAGTCTGCCGAGCATGAAATAAAGCTTTTCAATCACAGACTGCTTGTTCATACACACTCGTAATGAGAGCAATCCGTTTTACTGGCAGACTGCACTAATGCAAAATGCATCGCGTTTGTCCAAGACATTTTTTGTAATCTTTAAAAAATCGAATTCAAAACAAGGAAATGAAGAGTTAAAGTAGAAAATCGTCATTTTTGTATTGCTCGCTGTGGACCACCTGTCCTCGCATCTCTACATTAGTAACAGGGATTACAAGATGATGACTGCGAGTTGAGGAGATCAACTGCACACATGACAGGTCGTTGGTCATTCAGGTAGTGGCGGATGACACTCTGTCATTGTGACACACATGCACGAACACACACACACACAAACTTGGGCATTCGCATGTGCACTTATGTTCTCTCTCTCTCTCTGCATATTTAGTAATAGAGACATCTTGTGAACACATTAATCAAAGGGACAATAGTAGTGTGTCATGTGGAGTCTGTTCACACTTGGGTTGGCTTGACAACCCATAATGCATGATATAGTCTTCAACAATGCTCTTGTTTGTGAGCTCCGTCAGTGTCCAAAACAGTGGAGTGCTGCAAGACAAGGCCATACATGTAATGTATTGTCTTGATAAGGGAAACTGGCAAAACAGAACTTAGGGACCAAAGGCATATGGACACATACTAGTCGGTTTCCTACAACACCTGTGCAAAACTGCCACCATTAGCATCCATTATAATTGACTTTAGATGTACGGTCGATGGTTTGTCCAATCACGTACATGCAAAATAAAGTTACAGCCTGCCCAATTGTGTACTAATGCAAACTCTGTCTGCACAATGATGAAGTTTGATACTCTTTGGAACGGGGGTTATTTCGGACAATAGTTTAAAAGGTGTCAAGTGTCAATACCCAGCCCTGCTGTACATAGGACTGAGCAGTTTCATGCTCCGTTTTAAAATCATTTCTCACTCTTTGATTTTGCAAAGCTTGAATCCAATGTTACTGACAACATATTTCACATGCAGCTAGAGTGGTGAATATAGTTGCACTCCTGTTACTCAGTGTGAATTTAGAAAGAAAACAGACAGAGAGCAAGAGCCATCCGTAAATCCACATTGCTGTGTGTCAGAGGCAGTACAACCGGACAACACGGAGAAAGTGTGCCAATCCATTTCCTTTTGCTCTATTAAGTCCAGGCTGAAAACACTCACATGCTGATTTCAACACACTACTACAGAACAGATTGTCTCTGTGCCTTTAACCGTATTCTTCACACCACAGAGTGAAAAACATCCGGCCTCCGTAAGAACCCACACTGGTTTACAGACTGGTTTCTAGAGGGCCTTTATAAGATGGAATGGGTGAATAATGCACTACGTTTAGATCAGAATGGGGAAACGTTTACAAACCCCTGACCAAAATTGTAACATGCGCAGGGATAAACACAACCAATGTATTCACCTACAATCATCATAACCCTAATTCACAACCCTAAAATGAACACAACATGCACATTGCTGTCGTCTCTCCACAGTCGCCTCAGTAAATTGAGCCAATTCCTTTCCTTCCAAATCCTTTAGACCACAGGCTAGACTGTACATGGTGCATCTGCAGAGCCTGGCACAGCGCGTGATGCCAATCCTCTGGCTCATAACCTCGTAACCTCAAACCCGGAGCAATTACAAGCTAGGCTGTATGTGTACTAAAGCAGAAAGGACCGCTACATTGCAGAAATACTACAGCACAATTCTCCTGGCTGACGAGCTCAACACAAACCTGATTTCATCAGCCAGTGAGGATAACTGTGCATTTTATAGCAATGATGTGCATTCTTGACCACTCACCAATCTGTCACTGTACAGATTCAACAAACTGATGCTTATTATTCATCACAGCTGTATAAATGTAAGCCCATTGTAAGAATTTACTGTCTGCTATATAATAAAATGTACAGTGCATATGAATGTGATGGATTTCAGATGGCTCCTTCATACTTCAGTTCTGGGCCAGAGCCCAGTATGTGAACTTCGCTATGAGTTTGAGTGAAAAGAGAGAACTGGGGAGGTATTTGTCCCACTGCTCAGCCTGGTTTGGCTCAGTTTGGCCCGACTTGGACCGGCTTCGAATGTGTGTGTGTGTGTGTGTGTGTGTGTGGGGGGGTGCTTTTGGGAACAGTGCAGAAACAGAGGAAGTGTGTGAAAGTGGATAGGTTTAGCCATTACTGTGCTTGAGAGTGTGTGTGCATTAGCCTTACTGTATGTGGCTGTGTGTGTATGCCTACACCATGTGTGAGTCTGTGCAGGTATACATTTGTAACTTTCTGTTTGTATGTGTGTGTGTGCGTATTTGTGGTGACCTGTGTTTCACTGGGTAGCAGACTGAACTCCTTTGCAGCGCTCTAAGAATAGGGCTCCCTTAGAGAGAGGGATGTCTCATTCTATCAGCTTTCTGGTGAAACAGAACCCAAGCAGAAAGCAGGGCACATGCCGCTCTAGATCCTCAAGGGAATTCACAACATTAATATCTTACACAGAGAAAAGTAACAGTATCAGTGTCTTCCAGGAAAGCTCTAGCCCTGAATGTCTACGGGTTCTGTTATGCGGTGTTTTGATCTGATACGTTTTAGGGGTAAGACACACAATATGTCTGCTTTTCGGGGGTTTGGGGTCACCAGGGAGTTTGAAACAGAGCCAATAGCAGCTCTTTGAGTTGCACTTAAAAGTCAAACATCAGATACTGAGCCGTCTAGCACATTCAGCATTAACATACTAAACTGCTGACTTTCACAGTTTAATGTTGATCTAAGATTGGAAGTATCTGGCTATATTTCACCCGAGAGACTCAAACGAAACCATTCAGCTTTGAGCTTGTTAATCATAGCATATTTCATTCTGCAAAAAAAAAGTCTACTCTCATCATGTATTTTCCATATGAAGATGCCGTGTTGTTCACCATTCCTGCTTCACACCTTAGTGTGAAGGTATACCAATGCTGCCATTGCCGTCCATGCTGTTGTGGGCAGAGTGTTTGGTCGAGTCTACATAATGGGCTGTTACGAGCAGGATGTTTGTCATGTCCCCGATGTGACAACCCCGACTAGAATACCAGCAGGCGTCTGTTGCCACGGTGCAACAGGGTGATAAGATAAACAACCTCTTGTGTTGCCTCCCGCTCCATCTCCCCGTCGTTCTCTCTCTCTCAAACTGTGTATCGTTTACAATCATTTTGTTTCCTTCCATTTACTCGCACGGCGTCTTTCCTCCCTCAGATTCAAAGCCACTTCTAGCAGCCTCTCTGCTCTACTCCAGTTCTGTGACCTTCAGCAGGAGCTGGCAGGGGGCCTGGGGACTGCGGTGAGCTCAACTTTCATCAGGTTTCTCATACTGTTGCTACAGTGTGGCTTACAGTAAAAATAACACTTTGCTCCTACCGCAACCCCTCGACCTGAATATAACCCCTAAGAAAAGCAAAAAAAAAAAAAAAAAAGGTAGGAATAAGTCATAACAAATGGCAAGGGTAGGAAACTAAAACTGGTCTCATGGTAGAGCTCCGGCACTGTGCTTGTGTGTTCAATCTGGAAGTGCAGTGTGCCGTCCTGCCACTGAAGAACTGTTATTATATGTTTCTTCCTGCAATTTGTTTAACTCAAACAGCAATATATGTAGTTACTACACCGGCTTCAAACGGGCTTAGTCTGTGAACTAGTCCAAAAATAGTGACAAATGCCCATGAAAAGTTCCCATGGAACAAGCTGATGTCTTAAAATAGTTGTTTTGTCTCATACTCCAGAACATACAATTTATAAGTACTTTACTGTTACGGTTTACATTAATGACAATAGTTCACTCAAAACAAATAATCTAAATGTAACTCTTGACCACAATATGATGTCAATAAATTAAGCATAACACAACAACATCTTTGGGATGACAGAATGAAACAAACATATCTTCAACTAAATATATATATATACACACACAATAGATTAGGAGCTCTGAAAAACGAACAACTTGTCAAACTGTGCAGAGAACGGAAAGCTCTGTAAATCATATCCACACTATTCAGCACAACCAATCTGATCTACCCACAATATAATTCCTATTAAGTACGTATGAGTTGCAACGGTGCAATGGTGAATGGACCTGTACTTGTACACACACCGTGGGCACAGCTACGGGAGCAATTTTGGGGTTAAGTGTCTTGCCCAAGGACACGTCGACATGGGCTAGCGGAGCCGGGGATCAAACCATTGATCCTCTGATTGAAGGACGACCCTGATCACCACTGAGCATCAGTCGCATGTGTAAACAATGGTCAGCAGTATTAAGTAGGGCTGAACAATTAATCAACATTTTATCAAAATTGCAATACTAAAATAGCAAGAGGAGCAATATTTGAGAAAATTATTGTCAAAATACCACTTAAAATTAAATATTGTCATGCTGCCGAGATGGTCTAAACATCATAGTCCACAGACCTAAGAAAACATCTTCAATTTGTACAAATCGCGTGATTTTAATAAAAATGGGAATAATAATATAATTCATACAATGGCAAATCATATCGCAATTGCAATATTGCAGGAAAAATGATAAAGTGCAGAAACAGACAATGAAATGCACACCAGAACATGTCCGTCTGTTTGTTTGTGTGTGCGGCTGTTTAATTTGTGAGCTTGTGTTCTGCTTCAGGTTGTAATAAACCTTGACAGAATGAAAGTATTCTATGTGTTCTTATTATAGTACATCTGTTTCTCTCTCCCTTTCACACCTCAGTGAGCCTGAATAACAACCTCACCTCCGTTTATCATTTACAAATCTCCTCTTCTCTTTCTTTTTCTTTGTTTATCATCTCATGTGCCGTCCTCCCACCCTGTCTGTCTCTCGCTGTATCCCCCCCCCCCCCCCCCCCCCCCTGCCCCCCACTCTGTTGGCTCTATTGACTTCTGACATACTTAGTGTCCCTCTAGGCCTCACTATTGGCAACCCCTCTGTGTCACTTGTCGGTACTTAATGCTGCCGTTTAAATAGAGGTTTGTGCACTGCAACATGGCTTCATTTTAAAAAAAGTGAGGTAATGCTCCACCAACAGTCAGCACTTTTGACAGGCACGAGCCCAATTTGGCTACGTCAGAAACAAGAGGACCGAAGCAACAGCTGTGACTGGAAGCATTTGTCTTGTCAATATCAAAGTTGCCGGAGCTTCATTCTGTTTTGTGTCCAGCATTTAAATGGATATACTTTAATAACAATTCTTCCTTGGATGCATAAAAAAGTGGACAACTCGAGTGTGTCTTCTTGTGGGACAGCTTCTACTGATACTTTAGCTTTTAGTGGGGGTGACTTTTCTACTGATCTTACTCTAAAAGTGAAAAGGTCCTAAAGACAAATTGTCCACTTGTCCCAAGTGAAAGGATTGATCAATTGATTGCAACAAACATAAGAACAAACACCCGTGACTTCACATTGTGTGCAAGGTCTTGGGATACGTATTTTAAATGAAACTACGCCAGTGGCGTTATATAAAGCCTCGCTCAGCTCGCCTTGTTGTGATCTCATTCTGCAGTGCTGTCCCTCGTGATAAATAGCACTATTTCTCCTAATCGCTACAGAGCTACTCCTCAGACATCTGCATTCATTACCCCTGCAGGCACCAAGGCTTGGTGATTGAGCAAGAGAGAGAACAAAATCAACACCTTTTTTTGGTTATTGAGAGTGATGGCTGTAGTATCCTCTAGCTCCCTGATTGGAGTATTTGGGGAGGTAAAAGCCGATTGTGATGATATGGACTGTACCTGTCTTATAGTTTACCTTCTGTCCTATGTTTAAGGCATAAGCCAGCAGTCCTGGTTGACTTATACGACTGGTAAAGATCTATGATGGCTAGCTGGCTGTCGCTGTGCAGGCTTAGACACTGTTCAAGTGAGGTGTTGTGTTTAGCATTAGCATAGCCTCAACATAGTACCTTTGTTTGCTATTTTTATCCTACTGCAACTAAATCAGTGCTGTGTCTGTGCACTGTAGCCCAGCCCAAGCTGAGCACAATGACCCATATACTGAAGTGAAAACAGGACACCTTATGTATGAGAGATGTAAAGTACATAAAGGTAATGCGCATACATGTAGTTGCCTTTAATTTCTCCTTCACTTCCTAGAAATGTCATCTAATTCTTTCAAACACAAGATAAATAGACACAGACATGACAAGAATGTGAATAAACCGGATTCTGGATAAAAACAACAAAATATATCTACTCTACCTGAGAGTCTGATCAGTGTTTTCCCAGCCTGGGCGTACTGCCAGCTGTGGTTATCCAGCACTGCCATTGTAAACCAAAAACTAAGCATCAAACCGGCACTCCGCAGCAGTTATCCCACCACCACTTGGAGCTTTTCTAACAGCACCATTGTTGTAGAGTCTGGCGAAGAGGCAACTGAACCACGGCCGTGCCCTACATTGGCCAACGCCCTGCCACCCACCGAGCTGCAAAAAGCCAAAGGCACTGCCAGCTCCTCTTTGCCTTCACCAACTGGCTTTTCATTGCCGTGTCCCCCCCCCCCCCCCCCCCCCCCACCTCCCCCCCATGTCACTAACCCCTCCCCAAAACAAGATTTAGTAACAAGTGCTGCTTTGCATTAAACATTTTCTCTCTTGTGCGCCTGTCTAGCTACTCGGAGGGGGAAAAAAAAGTTAAGCCAACCACACAGTTGTCGCTGGTGGATTTGCGGTTGAAATAGGCTTTAATAATGATTTGTTGTAATCTCCTGTCTGTCTAATGCTTAGACTCTGCCGGTCACTGTGAGATTTTTGCACTCGGGCACCGAAGGACCCCTATATCGTTCTACTTATCCTCCTAACACCAGAGATAGGGACTTTGACCTGGGACTTGGACTGAGGTCACACTTCAGTCGCACACAGAGACTTGAGAAAAGAAATATAGACGTGTGAGCATCTCCGGGTTTGAGTGGCGAGAGGAATGGATGAAGTTACAGTAGATTGTAAACTGGTATTAGTTGGAGATACAGTGTAATTATAGAAAAGGGGTTGTAATGTTATTGATAAATAAGTTACGGTTAGTATTGCCTGCCTAACAATGTTAGCGATATTTCCTGCAAAATAGAGCTATTTACTTTGGAGGAGAGTTTTTATAGTGGGCTTTTCTCATATTGCATTGCAATAGCTTGTTTAAATAAATTGACCATAGACCAACCAACTAAAGAATGCTGATACTGTATGCTGATAAATATAGGAGTGATGATACAGTACGTGGTTTAAATTCCTTAGCTACAGCTATTGCTGTGTTCATTACAACCATAAGAGACTTGAGACTTGACTTGGACTGGAAAAAAAAAAGACTTCTAAGACGTGAGCATCTCTGCTTCACACATGTATTCATCAAGAGCACGGCAAGTGCCCACTTGTGAAACACGCACTGAATGAAATGTCAATTCTGAAGTACAATCATCTTGTTTTATACAAATATGTAACAGTTGTTTGTTCCATGAATTGCTTGAAGTCTTGAATGAAAAGTCTTCTGATACAGTATTTTTAGAATTGTATAAAAAAATACTAAATTAATATCAAAGAATACTTATTCTTAAAGCAGGCACACACTACTAATACGTTTATTAATTTATAATCATGCGTAAAGCTTTTAGATTTGAACCTTTACGCCAGCTTGACGTCAATACATTTCAAAGACACTCAAACAACATTGTCATCCATGCTTTAACTTCATAAACGTCAAATTATCTTAGTGTGTAGCCCTTTTGTGAGTATGGCTAAATGTGATTCAAATACTCATGCATATCCACTTTCATAAAACAGAAGCTTAACTGGGAGGCAAACTCTTAAAATTAAACTTGAAACAAAACAAAGAGCTTATTCACTGTTTATTACGAGAGGATAATTAAGCTTCTTTGTTGTCTCTCAAAAGGAAAAGTCAGGGGGATTACCATTATTTTCCAAATTGTGATGACAGCTCTGATAAGCTTGAAAAGTGGAGCTCCAAGGCAAGGTCAAAAAAGTCATGATCCAGCATCTAAAACTCCATTCATTATGCATCAGCACTCAAGATGCAGTATATAGATATCAAAGTGTTGACATCAAATTAAGACTCTAATATTATACGACTACATTATGTGCATACGTTTTTGACCAACAACGTCCGAAACAACATGGATTAGCGTAGACTTTTAAGTCACACTGTGTATAGTGTTCCCTCCAGGGCGCCTTCCTGGGGCCACCTACCCGCTTCGTTAGCTGTCTGACATGGTTCCATAGTCAGCCGACCTTTCCTGACCCTGACGAGGCCCATGTAGTGGAAACGGAGCAACGTGGTCAGACTAGCCATGTTCTGTGTCACAGATAGCAATCCAAAGTGTACTCAAGTGGCAAAAAAAAAAAGAAAACCAGTAATCCTGTAGTTATATACTGCGACTCTTAAAGAATTTAGATCCCCGAGACTGAGGTGTCAACCACGTCCTCTGGTTTTTGGAAAGTCATTATTCAAGCAGAAAAAAAAAGCTGAAAGCTAACTGCGCTACGTTGACGAGTCGACCGCCTTCTCTCGTCTCTGCGAGTTGAAAGTTAGGTCTGTCGTGTGTATGCAAACGGGCCGGGTCACATATCTGTATGATCCTGTTGGAATAAATAACTGAGAGGGATAGTCACCTCTGAGAAAGAGGCATGGATTTGTGGGGGGGGAGGGGAGTCAGCTGTGACCAGGGATATACAAACAGATGAGTGTGTTGAAGTTCATGCCTTTCCTGATGGAGATGACTTGCTTTTTTGATATTTTTTTTTGCTGCAATGGCATAAACATACCTGTGTTACAATAACCTCCATAAATAGATGGCCTCACCGTATCTCAAAGTCTCCAATGGAACTTAACGTTGTGTTTCTGTCCCATGGTTGTTGACCTTTATTTACATTGCGTTAAAGATAACGCAATGTAAATAAAGGCATTAACTAATAATAGATTATGAATTCAAGAGGACAGTTATATTCGTTTTCACCCCGCCTCCGTGGCCTCCACACACTGTCTAACTGTTGCACGTTGCTCTGTTACTACGGCAGAGTGAGACCATGACAGAAGTAGTCAGTGTGAAAGGGATCGACACTAAAAAAAAAAAAGAAGCATAAAAGCCCTTTTCAGTGCTGAGCGTCCATGTGCATCTGCCTGCTTGTAAGCCCACAACAGTATACAGTACAAACTCACTGGGCAGCCAAACATCAATGAAGTGGAGAGGAGGACGCTTTGTACGGCTCAGGGAACACCATTCATCAGCTTCCTCCATCCACATCGTGCTCCGATTGTCCCACCGCACAACAAAACCAAGCCAATAAACCACAGAGCACCAAATTACACTCGACAGGCAGGGTGCAGAAGGAAGAGTGTGTGTGCGTGTGCGTGTGTGTGCGCGTGTGTCACTAACTGACTGAGATTAAAAGAGGGCGGAGGAAGAAAGAGCACGAGGAGAAAGTGCTTGAGACAAAAACCATGTCAGCTGTCCTTCATTCATTTTAGACAGTCACGGCGTAAAGCAGATGGGACCTGAACTGATGATGTCAGACGATGGGAGAGAGATGAAACGAGGAAAGAGAGAGGCAAAAGGGAAGAAGACCTGTCAACACACACTGACATTGCAGTGTGTGTTGACAGGTTGACATGAGGTGTGGACAACACATTCATTTTTGCGCATCACAAAGGAAGAAAAGCAGGGGGGGGGGGTGTCGAAGAGTCGAGGCAAGGAGCCCCTCATGTCAGCTCCTCTCTAGCCACATAGAGGCTGATAAAAAACAATGCAGGACGCACGTGAAAAACTAACACAATGACTCACTGGTGCTGAATTGAAGTTGTAATCTTGTCACAGCAACATTTTTTATTCCTAATCGAGGTAACAGATATACTGCAGACACACAGGAAACAGAAGTGTGTTCCTGCGAGGGACCAAACATAAAGGACCACCTCTCTATTTCACAGCAGAACTGTCAGGTCAGCCAACCCGTCTCCTCAGCTGACAGCAGCACTAACAGAGCAACAGCTGAGCTCTGATAATAGGATTATTTACTTCTGCAAACCTCCGGGACAACGCACACGCTGTGAGGACACTGGAATATGCGCTTCGAAGTATCGAACTTTGTGGAGATAAGGAAGAGTGCAGACAGCTGGCTCTGTAACGCACGCCAATGGTAAACTAAATGCAAAATCCAGCAGTGACTTAGTGTCAGTGCTGCGTGGTTGCTGTTGGAATAAAAATAAAAAGATAAACAGAACGGAAAAGATTCTGTCGAGCAACCTTGCTGCCTTTTTGTTTTCATGAAGAGTATCTTTAATGAATGCCTCGAACAGAGCGTTGCATGAGAATCAAACCCTGTGATTTCTGCCTCAACAACTCCAGCAAACCAGACCAAAACTATAATAACTGAGTGTGTGAGAGTGTGAGAGTGTATGTGTGAGTGTGTGTCTTCCTCTGGGATGGCTGTGAGCGTGTAAACAGGAACTATATCTTGCTTTTGGCAAGCTGGAAGCCCTGCAGGTGCACACACACGCACACACACACACACACACACACACACACACACACAGGCCTTTGTTAGCTCTGGACATTACTGTTTTATGACGTATATTTGTGCGTGTGTTTATGTCCAGAGAGACTTTGTGTGGATTGTTGCTGCAGGTGTGCATACGCATTACTTTCTCCTCTCCTGTCCCCCTCTGCTCCTCCTTGGTCCTCTTCCTGACTCCATCTATTCTCCCTCCCCGCTTTATTACTTTGTTTCCGACCACTCCTTGCCCTCTCGGACACTCTTCTCCAGTAGTTTCCATTATTACCCTACCCTCTCCTCTCCTCACCTCACCTCTCCTCTGCCTGTCTCTCAGTGAATAGATTTTCACTAGACTTGACCTCAACAAAGACAATGTCCCGTTGAGTACATACACAGCCGACAGGGAACTTCAGGCCAAGGCTCCACAGCCCGTGTCCTCGCCAGGAGGCGACGGTTGGATCCCATGGCTGACCACTGTTATTACGGCCCTGAAAACAACTGGCTTATGCAAACAGGGAACCATGGGACTCTGGGATGGAACATCTGACTTATATATGCATGGATGCACACATGCAGGCGTGCACAAACACCCAAAAGAGTGGCCAGTGGTCACTCGGGGGAGCAAACGGGTTACATGTTTGCTCTCGGCTTCAATCGTTATGCCACTGAAGCTTTACTGAAGAGGTGCCTCATGTAAAACACAACATTATGTACTGCAGTGACAACATAACAACATCAAGAAGGGAATAAGCTGCGCACACTCGTGGGAATATGTTTGCAACTTGCCAGTTGATTTACAACAGTGTTTTACAGAGGGAAATATTTTACACCAATTTAGACTGCTGAGCTATTCCAAATCTAAACTCATAGTTATTTTCATATTCTGGTGAGGCTCCCAAGTGTCTTAATTTTCTAACCATCCTCAAAGAAGAAAGCGGAGGCAAAGAAAGACGGATAGAGGCGAGAAAAATGAGAAGTTAGGAGCAGGAGGAGAGAGAAAGAGAGTCGGAAACATTGCTTCAGACTGGTTTGTTTTTGCTCCCAATTTAGGATGTTCACCTCAAGCCATTTAATTGCAGGTCTTTTTATGACTTTGAGGCCAAAAGAACCACATCTGAATCCGGCCTCCACCCCAATGCATATGGATAGGATACCATACATTCAAACTTTCCATTTTTATCTGCATCCTTTTTCAAAGGGAATTAAAAATAAATGTGATACCCACATACTTTAAATAAAATGCAAATGATCACAGGCCGCACAAAAAGACGTTATTATTATTATTCCTAGGAGAGAGGAAAGAGAGAGAGAGAGAAGGGGGGACTGACATCCTAACTCCCTGCACTCTTTGTCTCACACAGTAGGGGTCACTACATACTCTCATCAGTAAAGCATATTCAAGGACAGATCAAAGCTAACACATAAAAAAAAATACATGTTTGCAGCGTCTGTGACATCATCACTGAGTTTCTGGAGGAACATTTTTGCAGTGTGATAGACTAAGACTCTGTTAAGGTCAGAACACATGCTCCCAAACATACTACTGCAACACATATTATATAATACTACTATTCACACATATTTTATTATTATATAACACATATTATATAATACTACTATTCACACATATTTTATTATTATATAACACATATTATATAATACTACTATTCACACATATTTTCAACGTTGACAAAACCACCACCATGACACACATTTCATTAAAATAAATTAAAAAGTAAATTGAGAACGTCGTATGAAAACCTGTGACGAGCTGCAGTTACTGACGTGTCCTCATTAGCATTTGCATTTAGCTTTATGGACGATAACTAAAAATCACATCCACGACTTTCATTCAAAAGGTAAATATAAATCTGGTTGAGAACACTGACATTTCATGTCTTATTAATCAAGCTTGGAGGAGATCATTTAATTACTGCAGACTATTATCAATACCGCATCTGCTTTGAGAATCGGTGCAGTTACTTAAACCACGTCATCCCGAATAGCAGAATAGGAGACAATCAATAGGAACCCAAATGAAGGACTCATTCCCAAGATTCCTGACCCACGTATTCCCATCATCCAGACGCAGTCCCTATTGACAAGCTGCTGAAATATTAAAAGGCTAAAGGAGAGCTCATTTCTCAGATAAGGGTTCACGGTGTCAATGGGAAGCAGAAAAAAACTGGATAATTTTGTCATTTAATCATGCCCAACAAACAGTACAATGTGCAGCTTTGTCATTTTTAGTGACGTGGGATATTTTAATTAACTTAATCTTAAAAAAACATCATATTAAGGGATTTAGAAAACTGGGCATCACAGACAGCGTCTCCTGCTAATCTTATAAAGTATGAACAGCTTACTCCGCCTCGAGAGAATAGCAACTGCATTCAAAAGGTGTCCACGTCAAGGTGTCACAGGGCCCGCCAGGTACAACGGAGCACAGCAGCACATATAGTATCGCTCTGATCTTCCTCTCCATATTCAAATATACAATTTAAACAGATTTTTTTGTGAACGTCAAGCCACAAATGAACACCTAATGGACCAAGCAAGGAAGACGACTAAAACATACTCTATAAACATATTCTAAAACATGTTCAACATGATTTGTGAAACTACCATCTCCCGATATGCAATAACAAGAGTTTAAGACATAAAACTGTGATGTTAGGAACAAAATCTGAAGCGATTTCAGAGATAAAAAGGGAAACCGCGTGGCTGTGTGTCCTAGACTGAATGTACATATATCCACGTGTATTTGTTTGTTAATCCTCTAATATTATTAAACAAATAACAGTAGAGAAAGATGAGCAAACAAGTGCAAAGGAAGCCGGTGAGTCAATATCAGGGAGATGCTTATAATAATGTTCAGGATCATGATATAACATGTTTTCTCGGCTTGTGTATTACCATTTAACACCATCATGTCGTTCTCACTTCAACCACAGTGGCCGCTGCTCAGCAAAAGTTTGATAGATGCAATGTTGCCAACGACAACGGTTCGTGTCTTCACTGTGGTGATGGTGTTATGGGAGGGATCTCAACTCAGGAATACAACAAACATATGTGTCAATTATTCAATTGCGATGTATTTGCCTTTCGTGCCGAGAACCACTGGCGCTACCCAAACCGAAGATGGCTCTTCTGTTCGGCCGCCTGTCAACACAGACCATCGCAGGAGTAGAAGTGAGACCACATGACTCACGTGCATTCATTAGTTAGCGTTCAGAGCAAGAATAGAAAAGTTGTGATGCTATCGAGAAATAACTCAGAGAAGAGCAGAGATGTCAACGGGCAATACATGTTTCTTGTGTGCATATGCGTGTGTGTGTGTGTGTGTCTTTGTCCACTATCTAATGTTAAATAATTCAGCCTGACCTTGTAAATCATATAATACTTACAAGGTCCAGCGGACAGGATCTGGATGGACATGTCTTCAGCCAGTAAACTGACCCATGAAGCAAGCAGCATGACAGCACATGAGGGTTTCCATCCCTATATGAGCTTCCAAAGGCTGAGAGGTGGTAGAACCTCCCATCCATGAAAGAACTGCTTGCAGGTTTCAACAATCACAGCCTACCCCCCCCCCCCCACACACACACACACACACACACACACACACACCTCTACCCATTGTCTCCGTCATCAACATGCACGGCAAGGGGGGGGGGGGGGGGGGGAGAAATCAGCCTTCGTTCCACTCCATGTGCATAAATGTCTACAAATAACTAATAACTACAAAAGTAAAACTGCCACACTGCAGCTATGAATCAAACATTAATCAATAGTATTTTAGCAGGAAAATGACCCAATAATGTGTTTGCAGAGATATGACAATGCTATCACACGGACCAACATCATATGCCATTATTTAATCTTTGAATGGATTATTGGATTTAATTCTATAAACAAGTCTTTAGCATAAACTAGCATCGCTCTTGCAGCAGCACGACCGACAAAAGACAGCGAGTGCATCCATCGTTATGGTGATATTCCCCCCTGTCCCGGGAGCAGCCATGCATCCTTTATATCCCTCGAGTCGAGGACCGACCGGCAACTCCCCCACCCGCCTCACGCTTAGCCCTCCCCTTTTTACCCATCTCTAGCGAGCGATTGGCTGGTGTACGGGGGAGCGGTTGACGGCGATTGGACGGGAGATGGAGTGGAACCTTGCTGCCCCATGCATCAGTGCTCTCCAGAAAAAGACCGGGCTCAGAGAGAGAGAGAGAGAGAGAGAGAGAGAAAGAGGAGGACAAAGATGATGATGAGGGAAATAGGAATGAGAGGAGTGTCGAAGGGGGAGGGAGGTAAGAGAAGAAGAGAAGAGAGAGGCAAAAGATGCATTACACTGCTCACCTAAATGTTAACCAAACGCTGTCCATGTCCAACACCCATAAGATATGATCCCTTGTATTACTACTGTGAACATCAGGTCTTGCAGAGAGACGGGATCGTGATGAAACCTCCAGTGAGTCCGATGTGGACACACTGTCTCGACTTCAGGGATAATGCAGTTTGCAACAGATGGAGCCCATAAGCACACAGCGGTGTATTTATTACTTGCGTTTGTTTATGGAGGGCCGGGTTCAGCAACGCATGGAGATGAGGGAAATCGTTATTGATGAACCCTGATTATTGGTCTCGGTGCCGATAGATCACTGAAAGAGTTTGACTGTGCAAGTGTGTATTGCTCCGTCTGCCTAAGGCCTCGGTCTAGATCATGTGTCATGTATTGTGTATTTTGCAAAGTGGTATAAAGAAAATAATTGGAATATTTTTTTCCTTGACCAGATGCTTTCGTTTAACAAAGACATTTAGCATTGAAGTGTCACGGGAGAACAGCAAGAAGAGGACCCAAACGCCGACAAATAGTGAACAAAGGCAACTTTAATGCTTGCAGGAAAAATCCAGAGAACTACCTCACCCCGTGATCTATGGTGATCCTAACAGGACAAACTGACAAAGGGGAAAGACACAAACAGGGATTAAATACACAGGGCTGGTGCAGGTGATTGGACACAGGAGGAAACAATCAGGGACATGGCAGACAATCACAAGGACAGGAAGTGGAGGGAAAAAGAGGACGTGAGAGACAAAGACTTCACAATAAAACAGGAAACACAAAACAAACTACAGATCCTGACGTGAAGGGGAAAATATTCACAATCATTGTAGGATTTTGCGTCAAAGGTTATTAAAATGTCACATATTTTACTTACTTAGTAGGATTTAAATCAGAAACTCCAATAAAAACGGTCCAAACTTGATCATATGCAGTCATACAGAACTTTAAAGCTGTGTCCAGTCAAAACAAACGCCCATTCACTCCATGGGCAAGTATTTAAGCACATTTTATAAAAAAAAAAAACGCCAGATAAATGAACTGATGTGGTGTTTGGATTTGATCTTTGAGTTATATGCAGCTACAGGAAATATGACTCGGCTAAACAGATATCATTATATTGACATCCTGTGAAGGATGCACACTGTGCTCTTTCTAAAACCAACACAGCCAGTGTTTCAAAGCATGGTCCAACAATCGGACTTACACACAAGCAGGCAAAAGGCACAAAGAGAGAGGTCAGGATGCGCGCACGCACGCACGCACACACACACACACACACACACACACACACACACACACACACACACACACACACACAAACACACACACACACACACACATGCACATCTGAATGAACTGCATGCAGAGAGACGCACAAAAGGTGCAGACAAACATGACACAAACACACTCGGTGCTGAGTCCAGCTGTCTCCATGTAAGACACCACGGGGCGTCTGACTGGCTTTCTTCCCTTTCAACCCATTGCCTCTGTGTGTGTGTGTGTGTGTGTGTGTGTGTGAGTGTATGAGAGAGAGAGAGAGAGAGAGAGAGAGAGAGAGAGAGAGCTCCAAAAGTGCAGCTGTCATGAAGCATTTTGTCTTTTAACTACTTTGAAACAAAAGACTTTTCAAACTGATGAACGGAACGTTACAATCCAATATTAAATTAAAGAAAAGAAAGAAACACATTAAAACAAGATCATATTGAAAGGCTGACATGACAGTGGACACTTTGCAAAGTCTTTTTTTTCCATTAGTAGTAAAAACATTAGGGAGTCTCAAGATTTGCCTGCCATGCAAACGTACCGTTCCATAACACGTTGGAGTGCATGTATGCAAATTAGGAGACAGCGCCAAGTCTAACCATGTGCTTTTATTACAGTTAAATTCAAATAGTGCGGCCGACCCCCGGTTAAGGTGTGATATGAAATACACACATCCTATTATTTATTTGAATATATATATTTTGAAAGATATATTTGTGACAATGAAAGAGAGACAGCAACTGAGCGAGAAAAACAAGATCTGGAACCAGAGAGAAAAGATGGAAAGAAAGAGAGAGGGAGAGAGAGAGAAAGGGAGAGCGAGAGACACCATATAGAGTTCCACCCTGGCCTATGCAGGGGGGAATGAAAAAACAAATTCCAATGAAATCCAGAGAAAACCACTTCCTCCACTGCTTAGAAGTGTGTGTGAGTGTGTGCGTGTGTGCGTGCGTGTGTGTGTGTATGTGCATGTGCCTGCTTGTCTACCCACAGTGCACATGGTTAGCATTCAAAGCCAAATTCAATAGGAACCACACAGTGAGCTCAGTACGGGTAGAGATGAGATACTGAGTTCACAGCTGAATTAAACTGAACAGAAACATATGGAGAGGAGAGCTCTCTCTCTCTCTCTCTCTCTCCCTCTCTCCCTCTCCCTCTCTCACTCTCTCTCTCTCCCTCTCTCCCTCTCTCCCTCTCCCTCTCTCCCTCTCTCTCTCTCCCTCTCTCCCTCTCTCTCTCTCATCTAACGTATTGTCAGCGACAATGACTGCAAACCATCCTCATTAAATTCCCCATATACTCTGCATGCTAAGCATTGCCAGTGCAGCAAGAGATCAGACTGAACAGGCAGTGTTGGCTACTGGTGCAGATTATCTGGGACTGAGATTAAGAGCATATTTGGGGAAGAGTCCAACTATTTAATCTAAGCATGCTTAGTCTGTAAATCCATATGCAGGCAACAGTGTTTTTGGGACACTTGTGATTTTGTGTTAAAGTGTCTTCTCTAAAACTCATCCAGATTATAGGCTTCTTTTTTTTCCTCCAGATTTTCCCCTTCATCAAACACGTGTACTGAATGAAATGTGTGTGAGCACGTCTGATTGCATGTCCATAAATAATCCAGTTTTTCAGTTTTTATCCAGGTAATGCGAACTAGTGCAACTTCAAATGAATGGATATTTATCAGGATTAACACACTGTAGTACATGCATGCGTGTGTGTATATGTGTGTGTGTGTGCCCATATTTAGATGCAGGGTCTGTGTCGGCGCTACTATGTGACATGAGCAGAACAGATGAGAGCTGACACATCAGCAAGAGAGGCAGGTTGAAGTTGGTATGGGTCTGAGTCGAGAGACGCACACTCAGCACTTAAGTGAGCCCCTCAGGCTACCAATGCTGTGCATGAATTCTATTTATACTTTCACTACACCAATCAGAAACCCACATCATTAGTTTGGGACTCCTGATAGTAATGAATCACTCATCTCATAATATACTGTGAGGAAGTGATTGGAATCATCATTTTATGTGGAAGGCAACATCAGGGTCGACTTAAATGTTACTCTTCCTAACTTTGTAAAAAATACTAATAAATGGAACACATATTGACATGGATATAAACTAACTGAATTCTTAGTCATTAAAACAATGGTGTTCAATAATACCAGATCAGCCTTTGAGCCTTTGGGTATTTGTGCATCTACAGAAATGACTCAATGTATTGTCTTAATTTCTCTGCTACTGCCTACTGTTGCTTTGTTTTGGCTCAAGATTTGATTCTAAATGAGTAATCACCGGTCGAAGCCATTAGTCTGCCTATGTTAGGCTGCAAGTAACCATAGCAACAATAATGAGGCCTTATGCTACGTTAATGGTTAAACTAACTGCTTTGACTTGACGATTAGATTAGAGAATGCACCTTTTACCAACTCTATTATTTTCTCGCTTTATACTTGTAACTTTGGGGTCTTTCCAGTTCACAGAATTAGGAACAAAACAAGTCTAAGCCCTGAGAAAGACAAATGTTTCTCAAAACATGTTGATCAAAGAAGCCAAGTGTGGATATAACAAAAAAAACAGGAAATACCCAGTTGAGGTTACGTCAATCCCCTTGAAAGGAAGCAACAACGCATCGAGAACGAGCACATCTCATGGAGGCAAGTTCACAACAACATGGATGAGCACATGTGGCTCATGCAGAAAGATGCATTAGCCTTAATTTGTTTTCCAAGAGGGACGTTAAAAACCTGCAATTTCACTTAATTCAACAGCGGGTTCATTTTGTGTAGCAAATAAAAAAATCAATAAAGAAAAATTGACCGGGTCAGAAATCTGCCATCAAATTTTCAGTACAACCTGATTACTCGGATTCAATGAGGGCAGCTCAGAATTTCTGCCCGATTCCAAAAAAAATGCATACAAAGGGACCGCTGCAGCTTTAATTTTTGTGAGTCAGCCTCAGGGATGAACTTCCAAGGGTTTTTGGGCAAAAGGCCTGTGCACAGGATTTGTCTGGCATGTCCCAATCATTTCCCTTGACACCCGTTCAAATTCTGGCAAGTGGGAATAATAGGCCAAGCTGTCTTGTAAAATGTTCATCCCTGACTGACCCAATTGGAAAACACCAGGTCAACCACATGGGGCTCACCGAGCTAAATAGAACCCAATCTACTGATGTTTGTTGAGAGATCACAAAAATAGGATATGCGTCCCATCCATCCGCGACACTCGCGCTTCAGTCCGAGACTCAAACGCTTACACGACGTGTACAACACATCTTTAAAATGTCTTTTTTTTGGTTCACTTTTTGAATAACAACTGACATGTACTGTCAGCTACTGTATGCTCACTCTGCTGGAAGTGACTACATAAAGCCTAACACTTTAATCAAGACTTTCTATGGGAAAAGCTCCACCAATGTACAATGCATTATTTGACTCCAAGGGAGATTAAAACTGAATAAACTATTGCCCCACATTAATTTACGCATGAGGAGCCACTTAACTGTTTACACCCCAAAAACACCTCACCCCCGGAGAGTGACGTGGTGTATTTTTAGCATGTGGGTCCTGGGGGTATTAGGGATGTGAACCTACAAGGTCACGGTCATGCCACAGAGTAGCTTGTGTCTAATGGGATTCAACGCAGTAAAGCTTTGGTGGAACACAACATTCTACTTAAAGATGGTGTAAGTGGTGTTTCAGCTCAGTCTACCTCTCACTAACATAAACACATGCAGTAAATAAATAAGCGACACTGTCTCATCTAGCATTCCAAAGAGCAGCCAAACATAAAAGACAAGTCCCTTTTGATATTGGATGAATAAGATTACGTGCAAACCCTTTTCTTAATTACTTGCATGACCTACAAGACACAGACGGGGATGTTTAGCATGGGCAATAAAAGGATCATGTGCACACACGTCTGGAAGGATATTGATGAATGATTCTCCGTGACTGAGTGACAAGCACACCTACCTGAAGTTTTACCCGGGCCATCTAGTTTGGATTCACATTTTGGAAGAGAGCAATCTAAAAAGAGAAAGAGAGAGATACAAAAAAAAGTTTAATAAAGGAAATGAAGGGTGAAAGCGCTGTCTTGTATAGCTTACTGGATCAGTATAGTAACCGTCACCGTGTTTTAGTGTGAGATGTTAGAACCTTGACATTACAGAGGACAAATGAGAGAGTGAGCGGTTGTGGATTAGCTCTTTGATCTGAGTAGCTGGATAGTCCCTTCCTAAGACAGACACACACACATACACACACGCACACACACACACACACACACACACACACACACACACACATGATACATGCTGCAGCTGAACATGAGCTGGTGAAGACATAATGCTCTTTATCTCTCTTCCTTACATTACGCTCTCACACTTTACCAAACACACGCACACACACACACACACACACACACACACACACACACACACACACACACACACACACACACACGATACATGCTGCAGCTGAACATGAGCTGGTGAAGACATAATGCTCTTTATCTCTCTTCCTTACATTACGCTCTCACACTTTACCAAACACACACATACACACACACACACACACACACGCGCACACACACACGCACACACACACACACACACACACACATACACACATATATATGATACATGCTGCAGGTGAACATGAGCTGGTGAAGACATAATGCTCTTTATCTCTCTTCCTTACATTACGCTCTCACACTTTACCAAACACACACACACACACACACACACGGACAATTCAATTTAATTCAGTTTATATCCCAAAATCACAAATTTGCCTTACAATCTGTACACATACGACATCCCTGTCCCAGGACCTCACATCGCATCAGGAAGAACTCCAAAAAAAACAGAAAAAAAACAAACTTTCACGGGTTAAAAAGGGAAGAAACCTTCAGGAGAACAGAGGAGGATCTCTCTCCCCGGATGGAAACAGAAGCAATAGCATATTAGCGTATACCATCAGATACGCGCACACAGCCTCATGCATGACTCTCAGCGCACCAGCTGATAAGCCAACGAATCCTTTAAAGATACCATGTGCCGTCGAGAGCCGCGTCTCTAATGCCTGAGGAGGAATGGTCTTCACAGAGATGTTGAGAACATCCGAGTGCTCCTGGGGGAAAAGCAGAGCGGTGTGCGTCCGGTGCCGGAAACCAGTTGACGCCACTTTCGGCATCGCGATCAATCCAGAATCGATTAATAAATAACGGACTGACTCATTCTGGATGTTCCGCTAATCCACATCATCCACAAATTGAATCTCAACGTGGACTTAATTAAAACGAGGCAAAATAAGTTTCCTTTTTTTGGTTGTCGATTTAAACAGAAAAGCGGATGCGAAGTCTGTGCCGGTGACATTTTAACCCTGAAGAACAAATAGCAGTTATACATCGACTCAAAAGATACAGCGACTTCTAATTTGGGACTGACATGCATGTGTGTGGGTCACTCGTCAGTCGGACACTAACAGATAACAGAGGCCGGCATTGAGGGAGAGGAGCAGCTTAGCTCTTCTTTGCTCTGACTTCTACCTGTCTGGAAAGAACAGCCTGGCTTATGTCGCTGCCTAACGAGGATTACAGAACGCACCTGTTCTCACGTTCTATGTTTCATTTCATGCAGTGTGGTATGGATAAAGTGCTCGTCCTCTGGGGGGGGAAAGTGCATGAGAGAAGTTACATGTGTGACTGTAGCGAATGTTCAGATGCCCGGAAACATCCTTTACAGTATTAAACCATCTAGATATTGTCTGGAGAAATCATGGCGGGGATTAGACGGCAACATGGTCATGTGGACAGGAGGGGAGTCTGGGATTAAATTAAATTAAATCGCCTGAGAGAAAGAACCCCACGGGGGTCGAAGGCAAGTGACGGAGCTGTCACTCATACCCGTGATCAAGATCAAGTTGTGAGAAAGTCTGAAAGGAAACAATAACTACAGTGACATCCTCATCCGAGCTCCATCTGCCTTGCGAGGGTGGCGAGTTCTATTTTACGATTGCTCGTGCAGTTGTGAGGAATCTAATGTGCATTAACAGTGGGATGCCCAATCGGGGAGGATTACAAGTGAAATTGTGCACTTTGTTTTCACAGGTCCATCTTACTTAACTTCCTTTTCGTTGACGACAAGTTTTAGCCAGAGCTTTCCGTGTGAAAGCTAAACCAACAAATAAACAACAGTTAGCTACAACAGCACAACGCAATTGGCAGTATTTCTTCTAAAACCGTACCCTTGTAGTGAAAACAGTAGGACGGGATGATAGGTTTGATCCTCAACCTATTTTATCTGAATCCAGAGAGGCCAAGCGGCAGTTTAGCCCTCCTAAGCCAGGGGAGCGCTGGGTTGGCACTGTTTACACGACAGGGATCAGAGCCTGCTGCTGTCTTCAAAGCAAGAGGGAATGTTACAGTGTGTGTGTGTGTGTGTGTGTGTGTGTGTGTTTGTGTGTTTGTGTGTGTGTGTGAGAGAAATAGAGACTACACAGTTCCTGTTGGACAGACTGAGCACAGCTGTTGACAGAAGACAAGCAGTCTCAGGCAGCACACAAGCTCACACATGTACGCTTAAACACACTGCCGGCTCGGCTTTGATTTCACCGAGGCTACGTCCATGTTCTGCTTCATGACATGTTTTTGTTGTTCTTGTTGTTGTTTTCATGCAGACTGAAGAAGCCCGAGACCTCAGCCCCCGTCTGCCAAACAAATAAAACATGTGATACATATATATATATATATATATATATATATATATATATATATATATATATATATATATATATATATATAGCATTGGATCTGGTATCTGAAGTTGCAAGGATGCAGATGGACGTGTGCTACTGAGAGAATATGAATTATTGCAAAAGTTATGCCAACCTATCAACCTCTTATATTCTAAATACCGAGAGGGAAAGACAAAAAAAAAAAAGAGGATGACATTAACACTGAGAGTGAAGTCCAGTGACCTGTTCTTTTTTCACTCTGGTTCACTCGCGTTCTGACACTTGACTTCGGAAAAGTTCTTTAAAAAAGTGAGTGTCTCAGAACTCAAGGGGCGGAGGGGAGGGGAGGGGGGGAGGGGGGTCTCATGAGTCCCGGGCTTCTTTTTCAAAAGGAGGCTCAGAGCTTTGTGGGAGGCTTGCAACTCCAGACACCAGTTCCAGATGCTTTCTCGGTTTAAGCCGTCGGGAAAGAGAGAGAGAGAGGAGATGAAGAAGGAACTGTAAAAGACGAGGATGATTGAAACATCTGCTGAAGGGGCATGAGGAGAGAGGAAGGAAGGATTTGAAATGGTGCAAGGATCCATATTGACATTTTGTGAATTAATATAATACACGAAGGTCTCTTGCAGCGATGACACTTATTTTCCAAAAGCTGACACAATAAGGTGAAAATGCTGAGCTTTATTTGGAATAATGGTGAGCTCGGCACTCTCCTTTTAGGATCTATGCCATCTTTGAGTGTTTTTATGTGTCTTTCATTAATGTGCCACACCTTAATTAATACAAATTAATTTCCAATAAAAATGGAATGCAAAGCATTGTTTGGACGTCATATTTACTGCCCAGGAGAAGGGCGGCACCGTGCGAGTCACAAACAGGAGACCAGGTATCACGAATCCAGGATCATTATTTGAAGATATGACAACCCTGAGCAGAGGCAAGGTATGAAGTAATGATGGAAGACCGTGTGGGAGAGCAGTGGAGGAGGCGATGAAAGGAATGAAAAGGGATAGAATGAGAGGGAGTCTGCAGTGGACTGACAAGAGGTTTCTCCCTTATCACGAGGGATTTGCAGGAGACACACACACCAACCCACCGCCTATTTTTATGACCCCGCAATCCTCCTATGCCTCCATCCCTCGGTCATTCGCTCTATTCCTCCATCCCCCCTCTTCCTTGCTTCCAGAGGGCTCCGGGCGACATGGGTGGGATGTAATGATTTATACCTGTGTGCATGTGTGTGCGTCTTGTGTGTGAAGTAATGACGCTGTCCCAAAGGCTACATTTCCCATCCTACAAACACATTACCAACCAATTTGAATTCCTGATTATCGACATATGGCCACAACAGATATCTTTCAGGTATATCAAGTGACATCAACGAGTCCCAGCACAGCAAAAAATATCTCCATCCTCAGTGACCGTTTTACTGCTTTGGTTAGTTTTAATTGATTTTGTTAAGGCCCCTGCATAATTGTGCGTGTATAAGTTTACATTAAATAATGCAAAATATCTCTCTTTGCATTTGCACAAAACAGAATGTTGTAGCTTAGAGTATAGGATCACTGCTCTGCTCTTATTTTTTATTGTGGTCTTCAACAGTAGCCCCTGACTGGTCTCCAATGCATTGTGTAAAATCAAAATCAAATGACAATGAATGACAAGCTAAAATATTTGACCAGCTTTAATTTAAACCACCTGGAATATATCTGCTCATTTTCTCTGTGCTGAAGAAAAGAAGCCCCTGGTCCTTGTCTGTGTGTCTTCAAAGTGAACCTGTCATAGATGTACATGACATTTTACACCAATCAATAATTTGTTGAGATGGAGGGGGGGTCGGGGGGGGGGGGGGGGGGGGGAGGGGGGGGGGGGGGGGGGGGGGGGGGGGGGGGGGGGGGGGGGGGGGGGGGGGGGGTTGTTACATGCCTGTAAAGTGTATTACGACTCTCTTGAAATTGGTTGAGGTTCTCTGATGAGATCGATCAGCATGGCCTGGCTGTAAATTAGGCCATCGCCTCATTGTGTGCTACCTTCTTGATGGTCTTCTCCATAAAAACTCTCCAATAAGCAGTGAGAGTGGAACGAGCTATAGCAAACATCTGGTACTTATTTTATAAAAGCATAGGGGGGGAGAAGAAAAAGTGCCTCTTCTTACTCACATACAATACATTGGCCTGGAATCTCTCGCTTTTGTCCGGCGGTCTCAGGTGAGTCTGAACCCAAATATTGTCCATTGTTTACAAAAGGATTTTTTTCTAGACTTTGTTTGACAGATGACGGTGTAGAAATGGGGAGGTAGAAATCAAAACCAAGACGTTGAGGTTATAACGCATGCGCTGGCTGTAACCACCCGGCTCCTGCAGGAAGGTCCTTCTTTTTAAAAAACATTTTTTTTAAGAAAACCACTTGTCGTCAATGATTATCGCAGTAATCTAGTTATGTTGGTTGGATTTGAAGAGTTTCGGAAGCGTCTGATTTCAATCAACTCTTCACACACACGACTAATGCCATTGTTTTCATTTATCTTACAATATTAAGACGTACCGCTGTATTGGACCGTTGACGGAGTACTACAATGCTGATCACAAACAAATGTGCTGAGCATCCTGCTGGTGAACTAAAATACTGACCAATAGAATCTGAAACGTTGAACATCTATCTGACCATAAATATATAGATGTATATGATTTTCTTTTCTTTAAGCTATAGTCCTCCCTTTCCCCTTGAGTTGAATACGTGATCTAGTCGAATGTGCATGCGGGCCCAAGCGATTTAACGGTGAAAGCAATGCCAACATAAGCTCACAGTCTTTAACTCTGACCAACTGCCAATTAGGCTGTGCCCCTGAATACAACCAAAAGGTTTCAGCCTCGTGGAGAGCAGAGCAGCCTACATTTTGTCAGGGTGTGCTCCACCCAAGCCTCAGGTCTATAATTTGATGAGTGAAGGCTTGTTTGTCCCTCTAAGTATGTCATGTCCTCCCATTCTGAAGCTCGCTCTCTTTTCCCTCTATTCTATATTTTCATGTGCATTCTTGACCTGACTTCCCCTGTCTTCATTCTGCCTCGCCTTCCCATCCACCCCTCTCCGTCTCTAACAGGACCCCCCCCCCCCCCCCCCCCCCCCTGTAGATGCCTCCCGCATTGGCCGATCCAAGTCCTCTTTCTCATCCGCGCGATTATACGAGACTTCTGCACTGCAAGATAACAATCAGCTCATTGTGCTTTCATCGACTATGACGAGAAGAAAACGAAGAATCGCTGCTCGGTGACTTGGCTCTCATTACAGACTGCACTGGCACAGGTCAGTGGGTTCACTTTGGGCACAGAGGGAAATGCCTCACTGTGTTGTCAATACTGACACAGCCATTGGTGATGCCAGTGTCTCGTTTCTATACTCAGTACACCACACAAAAAGCATGGGGGTTTTAAAACCTGTCGGTGCAATACAGGTCTTCCAAAGCAGAGGTAATCACTTATGCTCCTGCCTATCAATTATTCTTCTGGTATAAAACATCTATTATTTAACAATGCAGACTGCAAAGACACTCATACACATATAGTTGAAAGCCTGTCTGCATAAGTAATGAGTAGACGAGAAGCCGGTTTCACACAGTGCTGCGTGAAACCGGCTTCTTGTTTCACAGATTACATAAACAGTAGATCTTTGCAACGAACCCCGAGTCCTATACTCCATGACTGATGGCCACTGTCTTATGACCGCTGTAGTTATGGCTGGGGACACGGCTCTGAAGTAAGTTGTTTAGACAGTTATTTAATCTTATTCCATCATACGCTACATCCGGCTGCTTTTATGCCCTAATCGAGTTTCACAGTGCAGTTATGTACAATAATGCTGTTGCAAAGGCCCAGTAAATTCATTACATACTACTCAAGAGACTATCTGTGAATTAATACCTTGTAAAAAAAATAATACGGTCATATATCGTGGGAGCAAATGTTATTTTTGTTTTTTCCAAGATGGCTCTGTGCATAGTGCTCCAATGTACTTAACAGTAGTTAATAACCTAAAGATGTAACGCATCACTTCGTGACCACAGGATTTTAGTTCACGTGGAGCTAATGGCATGACGCTGCGTTCAGAAAGAGACGGGGGGGCGGGGGGGGATTACTGCGCATTAAAAGGTATGCCGATCCATCAAACCGCAGAGACAGTAGCACAGCGGGGGTTTTTTCTAACGGGCCTTTCAATTTGTAATGCACTCCAGACTTTGGGAAAGTTGAAACCCATAAATGATAAGGATTGGCTTGATATGGTTTTGAGGGCCCCTGCAAATTGATCCGGGTTGAGACCAAAGTGTTGATGGATTGAGAAGTTCACATTGCTAGTGATGCAAACAAATAAACATCAAGTTTAAGCTTTTGAGCAGAGGGTCGAACCTGAGTGTGACGTCCTATAAGGAACAGCATACCATATTAGTCATGCTAATATATAATATATATATATATATCTATGACACATGCACACTTTTCATTCACATCTACAGTTTGAGAGGTCATTTCGGTGTCCGAGAGCTCAACGCGCTGCAAATAAAAAAAAAAAGTCAGCTTTAAGACACATTGAACATTATTTACAAAACATCTTCACCAACGTCATGACAACACGTTTGGCCACAACAAGCGCTGCGTGACCCAGCCGTGTGCATCACGTTTTACTGTCCCCCCCCCCTCCCTGGAAACAGTTCCCATTGTGTTGCTTTTTCTATGTAGGTGTCGTCAATTCATGTTTTCGTGTTGGTGAAGATGTTTTGAAAATGCTGCACGTGTGTCGGAGAAGGAGAGTGCAATCCTCACTCATCCACTCCTAGAATGTGATGAATGACATTAACATGTTGAGGAGGCAGAAATAAGATAGTGAACCCAAACGTACAACATTAACGCATCGTCCAAATATTCCAGAAAGGTCCTTCAATTTACTCAGTTTATGGATATTTGACAACAGCAAAAAACACAACTTCCAGACTCATACTAATGCAATTCTTGACTGAACTAGGAAAACCCAGAGTTATGAGCCCTGATCGAATTATCCAATCTTTTGAAGCCGAGGGAATGCTAGTAAGGTGTGTGGAGTAAGAGTAACCAGCAGAGTGTTATTAGATGACTCACTTTGAGGAATGCTTCATTTAAGTCCAAATCAACACTCCAAACAGGAAACAAAAGGGTGCTGTAGTCAACCGACTCAAAACACAAGAAGATAGTATTGGTCTGACAGTCAAGCGATGAAGCTATTTATAAACAACTAAATATAGTTACAGAGAGTGGTTTTGTGCTTTCAAAAGGTTTGTTTCTGTAAAGTGAAAAACACCTGGACAGCTGAGCATGAAGGGATGATAATGTAGTTCCTGTCTTCTCAAATGTTCAAGAAAGCGGTTCTGTGTGTCTCATCCGTCACCGGTGGCAATAATTTCAGGATTGGATGTTAAATCACGGCGTGAGCAACTTGGGAGAGTGACTCAGCAGCTGAGCTGTGATCCACGGCGTCAGTGTGGGACTCAGAGATGGAGCTCCATCTGCTCACTAAAAATAATCAAGCGAAGAGGTATACGTCAAAGAAGAAGAAGAAGAAGAAGAAGAAGAAGAAGAAAATAGTGCAGGATCTATCCTACCATAGGCAGCAAAGCATCCGCAGCCCCAGAAAACCACAACACACTCACACATATACACACACAGAGCCCCTGCAATACAGTGTTTGGGATCAACTAGGATGAGCGAGCTCTGTGCCAAGATTTCAACATGCAACAAGCTGGCAGCAATCAGGGCGCCTGCTGGGGAGGCTACTGGGAGCGGGCTGGCCATCACTACTGGTCCCCCCACAGTGGAGCTACAGGGAGGAATGGGATGTCGTGTCAGAGCAAGCAAATTGCAAATATCTAAATGCGGTTGATAATACTTAGAATAGAGTTGAAGTAGCAGATAAATTAATTTTAGATTGATCAATAACATATTTGAATTAAAAAGTGCCATTCCCCATTTTAACAGCTCAGAAACTTTCTGTGCTTTCTCTTCCTAATAGTATCTTATTAAAGTTTTCTGAGGCCATAACCTATTTCTGTTTCCATCATGAATACTGTATGAACTGCGTTTGCCGCTGTATAAACATGCAAGCAGTCCAACTTCGCTGCGAGCCAACTTTCCAGCCTGATACAACACAGCTATAGGAAAATACATTGGCAGGTCTCCAGCCAACCGTAAAAGAGACTGCAACATTAGAAAACAATCCACTTTGACAACATTCCTAACAGCCTGACTGGCAGAGGCCATTTCTAGGAGAAAGTGTGTGATTTAAAGACATTTAAAAAAGAAAGAAAGTATGAAGTAGTAAAGTTGTGTCTGTGTGTGTGTGTGTGTGTGTGCAAGCACGTCGGCTATTTATTCATTTGCACTTAGGTGGATATGTTGTCTGTGTGTGTTCCTGCGTGTGCAATCTGCAATAATAGTGAACAGCAGACCCCCAGGCACCAGGTGTCAGAGAGAGAAACAGCTGAGAGAGAGAGAGAGAGAGAGAGAGAGAGAGAGAGAGAGAGAGAGAGAGAGAGAGAGAGACAGCTGCTTCTTCTGGTGTGTATCAGAGGTGGTCCCTCTCTAATGGTGGAGACATATTTCCAAACACTTCACTTTTTCTTTCAAATGCACCTTTCTAAAGTCTATATAACATGTCCTGGCATCCTGATACCGGTGTCAGATTGGGTGAAATACAGATTTCATATGGTTAGAACAAATGGGTGTGAGTCGATGGAGAGTTATTATCTGAAATCCCTGAGGGTTCAGAAAGACAAAACAACATCTAATCTAAACGTGAGAAAAGTCTCAACTCTAAAACTTGCCTCACCATGTCTTCACACTCCTTGAAATGCTTGTTACACAGGTTTGAGAAAAAAAGAAAACAGCCTGAACACACCACACGTTGATGGGAATTATCCTACGACATGCCTGAGTAAGATGTACCAATATCACAGCGACAACACACACTTCCCTTTAGGACTGGGATATTAAGCAGAGTAACACGTCTGTATGTCACTGGTGAAGGATTATTATCATTGGAGAGAGAATGTTCCTGTATTACAAATGACACCTTGTCATAATAATAATAATAATAATAATAATAATAATAATAATATAATATTAGATAATACTGTTTCTCACCAGCAACAAAGTGCATGACAAAAGCCCCCTGTGTTGTTATTTGGCTGCTATCAGGTAGTGCAGCCCATCTCTGTGAGGTGCGTGTGTTTTGGCTGCAGAGTGATAATTAGGTAGGCAGGCCTCCCAATATTTGTGATGCATGATGCCATCATATCAGACGGGCCCAGTGCAACCTATTGCCCATACGTGCATCCCTGGCCTAGCCTCCATCCATGCATCCTATATGTGAGACCTGGGTTGAGAGAGCGGTGCATGACCCCCCCCCCCCCCCCCCCCCCCCCCCCCCCACACACACACACACACACACACACACACCTCTACACACCTCTGAAAATGGAAGAGATTAAAAATAAAACAGTTCCTAAAAATGTTCGACCCACATCACTACTGGGGTTCGTGATGGATACATCCCGTGACGACGAAACACGCGTAACGCACGCAGAGACTGTGGTCGAGCTGCAGCCATCCACACCTTGTAGCACACTTGGACCAACACAAAATGGGGTCAGTGCCTAACAATTAAAACGCACATATTCCAGGAGGTGTTATTTAACCGGCTGTCGTCAAAGGTTGCGAGATGATCAAGTCAGTGGACTTAAATGTGGCGAAACACTCCAAAGATGTGCGCATCTCCAGCGCCTCCGACGCCCACAACTCGCCTAATTAAAAACCCGTGCGTGCTTCTTTTTTTTTTAATTTGTGGGTCTTTTTTTTGGCAACAATGTGGCAGACCACCAGTGATCCACGCCGACAGCTCTACTGTATCCCTCCCTGAGCCAGACTCGCCCCTTCCCGACTTACCGGATTTGAAAAACGCCGCTATGTCTGCCGCGTCCTTCGCAGCCTCATCTAGTCCCTCTCCTGCGCTCATGGTGGTGGTGTCGCGAGTGCGGAAACGGCAATAGCTCTCCTCAATATGTTTTTATTTGTATTGTTGCAATGATTATAGATCAGCAAAAGCGGATCCTGTCGCCTTTCATTGAAGCAGATCCGGTCACGCAATCTGTGCTCTCTTCATTAAGCGAGAGACCTCCTCCTCCATTTTGGCCGAGAAGGGAAAATCCTGGCGACCGATCGGCGGCGCTCCCGAGTTGGGACGTGAGAGAGGAGAGGCGGAGGAATGGGGGTGACAGCGAGAGAAGGCGGAGGTACAAACAAAAAAAGAGAGAAAAGAGGAGGGGAGGAGGTCTAAAGGAGGAGGGCTATTCCGTTTCGTGTGGTGGGTGGGGGGTGGGATATCCTGGGATTCCGTTTCGGGGGGTTTTGGTGCATTGTGCGCCACCCAAATTTATATCGTGCGCCACAGCACATCGGCAGCCCCCATCGTCGCTCACTGCGGTGCTGATGCGGGCTGCGTGAGAGTCAGCCTTCGGGATTGTGCGCCTTAATAGCTCAAGTCCAGATGTTATGGGAGACGTCATATCCACAACAGCGTGCTTTTATTTATTTATTTTTTGTTTTGTTTTTGTTTGTTTAATATAGGTTACGTGCAAAAGTCATAATAGCATAATAGTATAGCAGTTGTCACGTATAGGCCCCATAGCTGAATTCTTGCGACGAAAACGTGAGTTTATTATTCCCACGAGGTCACTGAGTTCTGGTGTTGCATTATTTAGTTTCCTTGGAGTTACGGTCCACTGGGTGATTACAAGTCGTTCAGAAGGGTGATCTTTATGTCGTTGGAAAAGAGGATGGCAATGACGAGGAAGGAGAAGGACTGTTTAAATCTCTCTTCATCCCCTAGTGATGAAGATGATGCTACAGTATGAGGTCATTTGCCCCACACGTCTAACCCAGTTCTCACCGACAGCTGCGGCTCAGCTCCTTTGGCCATAGTGACAGTGCACTGCTGCCACCTAGTGGTCGCCTTCACACGTTGCTCTGTGTCAGTTGTGGCGAGTAACCAATGACGCTGATCTCAGTGGGCCTCCTTTACTCCACTGGTATAGACGTCTAGCGTCAAATAATAATAGGTGGGACTTCATTAAATAATATTCAATATCAATATTCAGACGTTCCGTCTTACAAACAATGTTGGCACGTTGCCTGTATTCTCTGTCTATGGCTGTGCCATTTACAGTCTGACGGATGCAGCTGTGCAATCAGCAGGCACACCTGTAATTAATTAAGCTTAACTGTTTCCTAACGTCTTGTAAAACACATAGCTGCAAAACAAATGTACTGAAACTCAGTAATAGGTATGTAACAAGTACATATCTCGAATAACTGTGTACAAAAAACTAACATATAACTTTAGTTCACTAACTTGACGTTATAGCCTAAAGGTTTTAACGCTAATAGTCGACAGGAATTTAAAACTAGCTCAAGTAAATGTTTCGCTCACCGTGGATAGTGGTCACTTTAACATGTTAGCCGACAGCAATGGCACTCATTTGACCGTCTACAAACAGGCAGGGCTAAAAGTAACTTTATTTAAAATCTGTTTTCATGACTGACTCCATGGTCTTTGATGGTGGTCTAGCTCCTCCACGAAGCCCCCTGTCAATAAATACGGTATATTTGTGTATTTTGAAAACTTGAGTATAAACAGCCAGTGAATAAATCATCTCCATTTGGGACCAGCCTCTTTTTTTTCTTTTTGTCTTTACTTTTTCTTTTTTCTTTACAAATTCCCTGGTTACCATGAACACCGCTAACACACGGTCACCGCGGGGGGAGAACGTGTGGACCGCCACGCGCTTCAACCAGGAAAAAAAAAAAAAATCTCAGAAAATAGTAGGCCTACCCTAAATTAACGACCCGGTTGAAGCACGAGTTTCGAATCCTGTTAATAGAAGAGGCATTTCTGTGAGGTAGTGTGTGTAGCCATGTCCCTCGGCTCGCGACTCACCAAAGTCAGCTGCAGGAACCGACCCACCCAAACGACCGTCCCGGCGGAGTCATTCAGGGAAACTCAGGTAGGGGCTTCATTACAATTTAATAACCTTTTGAAATGAGGAACATCTTCTCTGTGTCCCGGTATAAACCCTTCATATGAGGCTTACGAAACATTAATAATGTTTTTTGTCGTTTTTTATTTTCCAGGTGGGGTTCTTTCTAGTGTAAAGATACACCAGCATATATGGTTGTAATGATTATTTAGATATCTGTAAAAAAAATATTTTTAAATATTTTCTATTATTTAATTGAACATTGGCCTCCACTACTACCGTACCTAGTTATTTACATAAGCACAGCTAGGTGCAGCTAACTCAAAATAGGATGATATGAGTTGGGAGAGTAACACCGTGCATTACATTAGTGTGTGTGTGTGCATATCATGTGTTTCACCCTTCAATGGAACTGTCCGCAAACACGTCCATCTTCTTTTTGCAACTTTTATTAAACTAGCTAATCCCACAGTTTAACACGCGCACATGTTTTTCCTTCAGCCTGGCACGTCTTTCTAACTCCTCTCTTAAAGCGACAGCGCTCTCGTCTGAAGGGTCAATACAATACATGTGTTCCCTTCACAGGTAGTAAGTAGACTACTACCTGTGAGGGAACACATGTATTGTATTGACCCTAGTAGTAGTACGTGTACAGCTATTTCAAACATTGGAAAATCAAAATATGAATGAACTTCAACACCCATTTAAAGTAAATTATTAGAAATAGACACAGTGGTATTACATCAGCAAGACATATGAAATAACATGTAACATGCATGCTCTGATGAAGGTCCTTCACACCGAAAGCTGAAATTAAAAGGTTATTTGCAAAGGGAATGCGTGAATATCTATTCTATCACTTTGTGTTGTTTTATACTTCCAGCACTTTATTTAGGATAAAGCCGGGTGAAGCGGTGGTTATCCTGCATTTACTTTCTCTCTTAAGTGGACAAAAAAAAACAAAGGTTGAAATTAATCTGCACTTCATTTTCAAATTTGAGAACACCCCTGCACCATGATAATTACTCTGAGAGCCATTACACTATTAGACTCACGGGGCCCTCTAGCAGCAGTCAGAAATAGCTGGAGCATAGCATGCTGGAATATGTGTTGGTTGTATTACGAGCCTCAAACCACTAGATGGTAGTGTAGAGTTAATACAATGTGAGATGATGTTCCCTCAAAGATTTTACATCTAGTGCTCTCTATTACAGCCATTGTTGAAATAGTCCCTGTTATGAGTTGGAATTTGTTTCTGAAGGCTAATATTGTTTGTCTCTGTTAGAAATGACATGCAATATAGTGACACGAGTAATCAACTCCCTTCTATTGCAGTCAGTAGTAGAAAATATAACAATAATCCAACAATCTGGACAGATGAATATATCACGATATAAATATAATTCTGAAAATGACTAAACGACTCAAGATTTGTTGTCAAAGTGTCGTGTTTTTACAGCAGCTAAAGCCACTCGTGTACCTGGAGAATTGAGTCATGTTCTCTGTTAATTGCAGGACGAGTACTTGTGAACTTCCTTCCACATTAACACAGCTAATCCTGCCCTCTCTAGACTATTTCTACAGTCTATGTTTATCATCCTAATCCTTTTATTAACCTAGTAATAGACTTTAGATACACTCTTGGATAATACTTTTTTTGTAATTGCAGGAGTGGTTGAAACCAAGTCCATTCAAGGAGAAACAGGGCATGTCAAGTGTCGAGTCATCAGAGTTGTTTTTTAAAAACAGATTGGTTTAGGCTCTCCATATTTGCAGCAGTGTGAGCATCCTCTGGGAGAAGAGTGGACCTTTTTTTCTGTCTCGGTCCCACTCTATATCTTTCTCTTTGTGAATCCACAACCCCCTCATTTATAATTTACAGGCACTCTCCTGTTTCATGGCAGCTCAAAACCAGACAGTTCAACTTAGAAAATCATTCATGGCATATTGAAAAATTGATGACTGGACTGCTTTTAAATGCAAAGCTTCGCTGTCATTTCTTTAATATCAAACCGTCAGTCAGAGCCTTGTGTAGAGAGCTGTGCTTGTGTGTGTGTGTGTGTGTGTGTGTGTGTGTGTTCACTGATTTAATGATTAGGGTTACCTCACTGGAGTGGCAACGATTATGTACATTTTACCCTTATATATCAATTATTCTTTTTTTGATCTGTGCCCTAGGTGGCATTTTTAGATTTTGTGTGCAAAAAACAAATGGTGTTCATTTTGCATTAAAGTTCTGTTTTTCATAAGGAATTAATTATCTTCAGGCAGACCCTAGACAGCACCGCACTATACTGCTGTTAGCACATTTATAGTTCTGATGAAGGGGTGGTGGTGGCTGGGAAAATCTGGAAAGAAACGAAAGACAACGAAAACCGGTACTCATTATTTAAGAGATTAATATCACCGTTATATTATAACACTAGGCAGCTGATCCCCCCCTCCCCCTCTCCCCTGTGTCTCCATCCTTTTGTTGTAATTGACTTGTAAGGTGAGAGCAGGGCCTTGATAATTTGCTTGCAGACAGACGGTCATCCAACACCGCATTATCTAGTTAGCGGCCCCCTTTTAGGAGCAGCACTCTCATAATTTCAGGGCAGTAACCTTTCTCGTATGGCAAATAAGAAGGCTGATTGCTCACATACTGTAGCAAAGCCACTTGTTCCCTGTCGTGTCTTCTCTGTTGGAAACTGTAATTATCTAATGTCATGAAAAGCAAAGCCAATTAAGATGGCGGAATGACCTGAAAAGAAGTGTCCGACTGAAAGGCCAACGATGCTGCATTTTAAACCAGACTATCAAAACAAGGTAAGGTGACCCAAGAGTTCTGAAATTACAGACAACTTAGCTTCTTGGCTATCTACTTCGGCCAAATGAAATGTATCATTAATGTGTCAGGATTCACTAAACTGGCTGAAGCAAGAGAAAAGCTGAAAAAAACAGGTTTTATTAACGCCTCAAAGCCTATTTGAGAGTTCTAGTGTGCTGCAGGTTATGCAGGCTTCAACTTCATGCAACAGACCAAATAAATATGTATGAAAACACCTCTTAAAGTGCAAGTTCTTCGATGAAAATAGCATCTGATCAAACACCAAAGCAGGCAGGCATTAGACAACACCTATTAGATTTGACTCATGTTTTTACGGTGTTAAATTTGTATTTTAACATCTTCGCTACCTTCCAAACTTTCTGGCATTTAGTGGGTTTTTGCTCCCGTATCATCAAATGTCAGAAAATACAGACGAGAAAGTCAGACAAAAAGCTCTGTGATTGGTGCTATTGCAGATCTAAATGTTAAGAAATACACTGATACATATTTGCTTTATATTTACTAAAATGTAAACCGAGTTTTAAAAAATCCTTTATAAAATAGTTTTTTTTACTGATTCACAAGTGGGAAAGAAAGGAATGTGCATTTTACATATACAGACCGCATTGTATCAAAAAGGAACATACTGGACTTATACTGGCCTGTTGTGTTGCTGTTATAGCCTCTAAGGTTAGACACTTCCTCTATAACTTGATTTTGTGGATAAGGTAAATGGCAAAGTGTAAAATAGTTGAGTCCATAGCTACTAATCTTGAATGAACATTTGAACTAGATTCACAAGATGTATTTGATCAGGTGACATCGTGGGTGTCCATGAGCTCAACACAGACCCAAGCAGAACTACTTGTTTTCTCTAGTTTTACACTCGATGTGTTTCTTCATGTGTGTGCATGCTAAGTTGGCGGATGTGCTGTCCGTTCTCCTTTCTCATGTTCCTCACATATGACGCACCTGTGCACATGGCTCACTGTGAGAATGTCTGTGTCTATCAGCCTGTTTGAAAAGATCCAACTTGACCACGGATGGATGTGAAAACCCATCCATATTGACAGGAATAGCCACTAAAGATTAAAAAAGCAAGCATAGCTATAGCTCACCCGGCTGACTGATAACTTGATAGGGCTACTCGCTCTGACGGTGAGAGTATTCAGCTCCCCTGTGTGGATGTAGACGAGGAAGTGATAGCAGAGAAGATGCCGTAAAGAAGGGTTTGAGTCGAAGAGGTTGAGGAGCTGTCATGTCGCAGGTGTTTAGAAACCAGCTCTGGAAACAAACGGTTTCCAAGCTCATTCAGGTGAGAGAGATCATGGAGTCATTTGAGAGTCCTGTTTGAGTTCATCCATCCAAATAGTCTTAATGCATGACGCTAAGCACTGGCGTCTGCGAAAAAACTAGCTGCACAACTGTATCCACAGCTCCTGTGTTGACTTTGACAGTGTGTGTTGTTTCTATTCCCCAGAAGCATTTGGATTAAAATGAGCTAAATCATTTCCCGTTGTCTATTCGAGGTTTGGTTTAAATATTAAATACATTATCAGACTCCAGTCCTGCCATACTGCCCTGCACATTTTCTAACAGCGTTGTTGTTCTCTTTCATTCCAAAATTCACAGTTTGTTTATTATAGGGATTGTCAGTCTCGCCATAGCTTATCTGAGGATGGGGCTTTTGTTTGCTTCTGACAGCTATTAATGTTGTAGATGGTATTATATGGCTCTGTCAGCGCTGGCATCTGTGTTATGGGAATAACTACGTTTGGTTGTGTGTGCGCCTGTCATTGTTAGAGCCCGGTATTGTTGGCCAGTGTATTTTGTGTGTTGGTGTATTGCATTCAGCAGTGACTTAGTCTGCTTGTTTGAATAATTGGCACCACACTGCATTGTTCCTGTATTGTTAGTCTCTGGGCTGTTCACACAATTTGGATTAAAAACAGAGACAAGGTGTGAAACGTCTGCTCGCCCAGCAACTGATGGCTTGACACTTCCTTTTTTCTTCTTCTTCTGGTCGACCTGTAACGAGAGCGTCGTGTGTAAATAGCGTGCGTGTGCTTCTCCAGAAACTTTAACACGTTTTTGTACGATAGAGCTTTTTTTTCTTCTTTTTTTTTAAACGTCTAAAATAATTTTTGTTGAAAGTGGCAAACACAGAGCGCAACACCTGCTCTGCGTTAGAATATTTCTCATTTGGAAAAGTCAGACATGAAGGTCAGCGATCCTAGAATGAGATCGCCAGACTGGAATGAAAATGGTTAAAACGTGTCCATGTGTGAATCGACTTCACTGTGTGCGGTGACAGTACATTTCAATGTTGTTGTGCTCACCGACCGCCTATCTGTTGACCTGTGACCTGCGGCCCCCGTTGTCCCGGTGAGAAGCTTGTTGGTGCTTGGCAATATCACCCGGCTTTTTTGAAAATGTTCATCATTTTTGTGGATGATGTCGGTAAAACTGCAGGTGGACACGATTTGTTATTTCCGGGGGGTTTATTGATGTCTTCTAAAGCTGCCAACGGGCTAATGTGTTGCTGCTCTTACTAACCTGGTTAACACTCAAAGCGTGTGAAGCTGTTGGCATGCTCGTCCTCACTCTGGCTTTACATGACGAATGTGGCTCAGTTCCTTCCTTACCTGTTACAATATGCTGTTATACTCTTTCCTATCTCCCCTGCTCCCTCTATTTCCTCTTCCTGTCATTTCTCATTTCCATTTCCCCACCCCGCTTGCCTTCCTTTTATCGATTTTTCCTCCCTCGCTGTGCACAACTACTGATCCTAATACTTCAATTTGTCTTTTTTGGGGGTTATTTGGCATATTTTAAAGATGTATTCAGGGTTCTTTCTGATCTATTCCTTAAAATAATAATACTTTAAATAAAATACTTTAATGTACCCCCACCCCCTAAGGATAAGGCTGAAGTACATTCGTACAACCAGAGTACAGGGACCCTCTCATCCTGTACTGATGGGAGGCTGTCATATGACAGAGGATGTCATATGTGTACAGATTGTAAAGCCCTCTGAGGCAAATGTGTGATTTGTGACTTTTGGGCTATACAAAATAAATTGAATTGAATTGAAATTGTACTTCAAATACAATAAAGGGAAAGGAAGAGAGAGGAGAGGAGGGAGAGAGAATGTGAGAGAGAAACTTTATCAGTTAATATGTCATCGTGAATTTTAAAGTGTAATCCAGTTGTTAAACATTGTCTAAACAGAGTAAATAAGAGCTAGCTCTCAAGAGAATGTTTGGCATGGCCAGTCACTGGAGGCCTGATTTGTTGTTTTTAAAACGTGCTGATGTCCATGCAGAAAGTACTTGAAGCCATAAAGAGTTATTCCTGTCATCCCCTGTTTGAAAACAAGAAGGAGTTGTTGACGAGGGGATTCAAATGCACCCTGCAGCTGGCACAACATGCACCACCAGGTTTCACGTAATTTATTGGCAGACTTTGTTCCTGTGTTACTAAGCAACGTAACCTGGCAACTCATTGTGGTTGATGTTACTGTCCCGCCATCCTCAATAGTCTGTTGCAAACCGGCCGTGTTGTTTTTTCGCTCTACTCAAAGAAAGCTGATTTTTGCAGACTTTGGATGGGTGCTCAAAGGTAGAGGGAAGCAGATGCACTTGGACATCTTGAAGGACTGCTGACATCTTGTTTGGACATTTTCTGTCATTGTTGTGTGGAGCTGCACACAAAGTACGGATGGATACTGTGCATTGACAGCTTGTCCATGTTGACATATTCTACTCATGCATTGAAACTCTAAGTTGGTTCTTTGAGTGGACCTTTTTATTTAAATGATGTCTGAGGAAAAGCTGTAGGACCACAGGAGAGCGTCAATCATCTGTCATTACAAACAGCCAGCCTCATGCCTACATGCAAAGTATGTGAAATATGATTGCATGGCTTTCTGCACTTCGTCATGTGATGGCTTGACTCGTTGAATCCAGCTTTATTTTTGATCAATTCAGAATGCCGATTGTCTTTTTTAAAAAGCCTTTTCTCAAAATTAATTCTCATCCATCTTACTATCAATTAATACATTGTCTGTGTGTTTTGTGAAGCAAAAGTTGAAAGAAAAACGTGAAGCTAAGCGGGCTCAGCTGGATGGAAGACATGACTACATCCTCAGCATTGTGGCTTCATGCCTCGGACTGGAGAAGTCTGATGTGGAAGACGCCACGCTGGAGGGGAATCAGGTAACCTGTATTTACACAGTTTGTTTAGTTTTTATGTAGTAGCCTTAAAACTTTAAGAGACTCTAAGGACTTTTATGCAGAGCATGTGCAGGAAGCACTCAAACGGCTCCTAATGTCTCTTGGGGTGCGAGACTGTTGTGTCTGATTTACTGAGAGGTTTCTTCTTTCTTTCTCAGATTGACCGTACGGAACAATTCTTTGTGGCAGACGGTCTTCCACACCTCATGTTCTACTATCAGGACACAGAGCCAGTTGAAGCAGGTACTATTTGAAAATGTACAGTAACGTAACGTCAACAATGAATGAGATGTTGGCAATCCATTGGGTTGATGTTCTGTACCTGCACGAATAAACCTATTTTTAAACCAGCGATCTCAGCATTACCGTAATTGAGAAAATGTAGTCTCAAAAAATCAATTAACGGGAAATTAAAATGCATATGACCTAGTATTAGAAATCAAGCTAGTTGTGATGATGCCTTGTGTTGTTTCCATGTCCACTTATTTGATTAAGCAGCGGCAGCAGCAGCAGCAGCCTCTGTGCCCTCCCAGCTTGTTTCCCAGCAGCCCGGTCGCAGCAAGAAGTCCAAAGTGTTTGTGACAGACGGGAGGGATGTGGCGCTCACCGGAGTATGTGTCTTCTTCACCAGAGCCAACACTTCAAAGGCAATCACCTCTGAGAACATACACAGAGTGAGTCACTTTGTACCGTTTCGTCATGACTTTCAGGGTGAACTTTTTGTTACTGCGGGGCCTTCTGTTACACAGTTCAACTTCAGTGACAAATGCAAACAGACTTTCAATGTAACACAAGATGACAGTTTCGAAAGTCATTTCGCTTTGAACCCATTGGTGTAAAAAAATCTACGACGGCTTCTTTTCATACGGAGCTAAAGAAACGATAGGGGGACGATAGCACTCTGATACCGCCGGCAGTTCTGGCTATTGATTCTTGCTGATCACCTGCTGTCAGCAGCAAAGATAATCACCACCACTGATAAATGGGCATGTTTGCTATAAGACGGGGGACAGGAAGGACAACTCCGGTGTGTAAGTCAATACATTAGGGTTAGGATAAGTCACTGTATTGTCCCCAAAAGCCATGAAAACATGAGCAGTGTAAAAGTACTGTGATTGTTGTAATAATTTAGATAAAGGTTTGGGCATCTGTGAGCCAAATGTTTTTCTCAGAATAATATGGTTATGGCCACACAGCCTCCTAAAGTTTGACACACACAAACAAAAACATTGTTCATCCTCACCCAGAAGCACCTAGCTCTCTGGGCTTGGCCTGTGAGGGGTCCATCCTGAGCTCAGCAGGCCTCAAACATCAAACTTTATATCACGTTATGTCCAGCGTGTGCTCAATGCATCTACATGGACAGAACCGGGGGATTTAGGAACGTTTGTTTAATTTTCTGAGCCACATACTGTACAGGCAGACCTATATCTAAACAAGGCCTTTTCCTCTGGTTGGTAGAGGCCAGTAAGGTCGGGTCTTCATGCTCACTCCACAGGGCATGGCAGCATCACATGTTTGGACATGTGTGGACTTTTGTCTCTTACTAGGATGTCAGTTTCAATATGTTGGACACAACGGAGGTGGGTCTGTTAAAAAGTGTGGAGCAGCTGCTCTCCGAGATCTTCATCCCGACACTGAGGAAGATGAACCATGGCTGGGGGGAGCCGGCCAGTCCCCAGGCCCAGGCTGTTAAGCATGACTTCATATCATCGTTGGAAAGCTTTGTGTCTGTTTTGGCTGGAGCACAGGAGAGCCTGCAAGAAAAGGTAAGGAACAGACTGTTGCACAACAAGCATAAGTCTGATTGTTTATGTGTGAGTTCAATTCAGAACAGCTATAAAATAACCAACAAAGAAACACCGTTGACTTTATTCAAAAGCTGTTTTAAATATTTGTGCACTAACCAGACATCATACTCATGCTAAAACCTAGAAACCTGAATGTTGCTTATAAAAAACACTGAAAAACACATCATTATTTGTCTTGATATAGACAAATAATTGCTGTTTCATTTGTAAACCTTTTTCATCACAGCAGTTTGGATTTAAAACAGTAAATTAAAGAACAAGTCTTGCAGCCGTAGAATGACTGTAAACAGCCTCTTCTTTAAATACATTCTGTGGAGAAACGTGTGTGAGCACACACACACAGGCACATCCATCCACAAACTAAATTAATTGTAGACACCGGAGCAAAAATAACCACGGCATGTCATGACTTGCCTCCAGGTTACCTTGAAAGAGTGTGACACGTTTGACCTGCGGGTGCTGAAAGGCCCATCAGACTACATGGCAGCAGCCAACAGCACAGAGACCACAGAAAAGATAGAGGCCTGCATGAAAGTCTGGATCAAACAGATAGAACAGGTGAGATGTTGCTTTAAAACTTGGCAAATGTAATCTACTCGCTGTAATGTTGTGCAGAGCCGCTTGTGTAACAGATTTTTAAAACTGATCCTATTCTCAGATCCACATTAGCTTGAACTGTCTGTGAATGTGCTTTGTATCGCATAAAGCACATTTTGACTGGATACATGCTATTTTCACGAAGCTCGGGCAACAAATACTTAAAATGCATGTTCATCATGCTCTCTGGAAGGCCAGATTTTTTTTTTACCATACACTTTATTCTATATTTATGAATTGAGTATTTTTACAGACCACAATATTCAAGAACGCTTTTGCATTTACCAAGATTTCTTATTTTACCTTTGATATATTTTATGTTCTTACAGATGCTTCTCAAAACTCAAACATGTAATCATTAATCATATGAGAAAAGCAAAGGGTAAACTGCAGCGATGATGCTCGAGCAGCTTTAAAGCACATCTGTTCTCCAGGTTCTTGTAGAGAGTGACCAGCTGCGGAAGGAGGCTGATGACCTCGGCCCTCGGGCTGAGCTGGACCACTGGAAGAAACGAATGTCACGCTTCAACTACCTTCTGGACCAACTTAAGAGCCCCGATGTCAAAGCTGTACTTGGTGTCCTCTTGATGGCCAAATCCAAACTCATAAAAGTCAGTCGCTGCCAGGTTTTAGTGACTATGTGAACACATTTCTTCTTCTTCTTCTTGTTTTTCTTCAAGTTGTTCATGTTCAGCCGGACACAGTCTTATATTTAACACAATACGGTGTTTGTTTGTGTAGTCATGGCGGGAACTGGACACCAGGATCACTGACGCAGCCAATGAGGCCAAAGACAATGTCAAGTACCTCTACAGCCTGGAGAAGTTTTGTGACCCTCTCTACAACAGTGACCCTGTAAGAAATGATATTGAGTCTCTTTAGAGCTGAAGTGGTCTGCTGAATTCAATGCAAACCAAATGTACTGTATCCATGTGTAACTGTCCTTCACAGATAACAATGCAATGTTCACGTGTGCACTTTGTTCCAAACACTCTGTTTCACCCCAGGTATTGATGGTGGATGCAATCCCAGGTCTGATCAATGCCATCCGGATGATTCACAGTATTTCTCGCTACTACAACACATCAGAAAAAATCACTTCGCTTTTTGTCAAGGTATGGCCGGCTGCTATTTTCCGCATAATGCAACGATGATGAAGAGCATCATTTTGTCATCAACAATGGGATTCAGCGAAGCGGCTGCTTGACACTGTGATGTTCATGTTTTTTATGGCTGGATCAAATGAACCATTGAAACATTCAATGTAAGAGTATTGTTACATTAACCCAAAGTAAAAAAACATCATTATGAAGACAAGTAGTTGTACAAAGTCCATCTCTAACATCACAGAGTACACGTTACTGGCTTGATTAATACATGATTAGATGTGAACAGATTATAAACCAAATAACAGCCCTATTGCACTCCTTGCACCTTTGACCTTTTGACATCTTTGCTCATGATAATATGTGCACTAATATTTAGCTACTTTAACTCAATGTCTATTTGCAAGTTGTTTTGGCTAACAAAGAATGAAATGCATATATATTTTAACATATCCATCAATACCTCCAGGTGACCAACCAGATGATCACAGCGTGCAAAGCCCACATCACTAATAACGGCTCAAATTCCATATGGGACCAGCCTCAGCAAGTTGTAGCTGACAAAATCAAAGCTGCTATCCACCTAAACCAGGTAATTGCTTATTGGTAGAATACTTCATTTATAATGTCAATCATTTATCTCTTCTAGCTTTTCTAATTTTACAGAAGAAATGTTCAGAATGGAGGCAAAGCTTTTCTTTTCACCCAACAATCCCGTTACCACCCTGGTAGGACGGATGGATGAAAGTGACTGTTAACCTGTTTCCAGGAGTATCAGCGGTATTTCCATACAATCAAGGAGAAGCTGGAACAGACTCCCTCAGAGAGACAGTTTGACTTCAGTGAGAGGTACGTCTTTGGGCAGTTCGACACGTTCCAGCGACGACTCAACAAGATCCTGGAAATGCTGTGCACCATTTCCACCTACTCTGTCCTGCAGGACTCTAAGATCGAAGGACTGGAGACCATGGCCACCAGGTTTCAGGTAGGTACATCGTATACATCAGATTGTTGTCAAGACATTCATGATAACACAGGGAGACGTTCCATTAACTGATGAAATGCCACTTCTAGCCAGCGGAGGCTGTATTTCAAAGTGCAAAATGTTAATGAAAATGCTATTGTAGAGTTACACTGGGAACGTCTCATAGAAAATTCTTGAATTGCGTGTTCAGATGTTTTTCCCTGAGAGTATTTTGATGTGAGCTGTGTTTGTTTTCTGCTTCCTTGGATGCACAGACTGCAGAAATGCAGGGGAAATGGGAGGTAATTTCTCACCGCAGTCTTTTTAGTAATGCATGGCCCGTTAAAATTCATCGACATGAACCGTTTCCACTGTACATATACCTGATAACAA